>NW_013666518.1:223530-242646 GCF_000517525.1 Limulus polyphemus
TTTCGACAAGGTTTTGTACCTGATGATGACAAAACCTTATCGAAACGTTGTACATTTGCTGTTATGTTAAACTTGTATTAAAGAATTTCATTAGTGCTGTTATAATTTGAAAGGAAATATAAACATATCAACACGTGCTGATTAGTTGTTTTTTATTATTCCACCAACGTGTCGACAGTTCGTATGAATAAGTAATCTTTTTTTTCAAAGTGATGCAACACCAAAAATCGAACCACTTCAAAAATTCACGTCTTGTAAACTTCATTTTCATAAATAGTACCAACAAAAGCTTATTGTCGACTCCCGTTTTGCAACTTTTGTAGCTTATTCAGACATATTAACGTACCGGAATATAGATCTGTGGTTAGCGCCTTGTTACCGTCGAAAAAAACAACTAAATGTCATCCTCTTTTTTTTTTTAACTAAACATAATATTTAAATAAAAAAAATAATCTCTAACACACGAGTTATACCTCAAATATAGATAGCGTTTATCTCGGGTATCTTATCACTTTTGCTGATTTTTATCCAAAAAAAAAGAAACAATTACCACCGTGTTTTTTTAAATCTATAACAAATCAATATGGTAAGTGAGAAATGTTTCTTTCTTTTTTTCACTATTAAATAAATGTACGAGTCTCACTGCTGTTACAACATAGGCGAGCACGGTTCGGAAGGCGGGGTTAGATACCGATCAATCAGTTCTTCCAGGTTCTAACACATGGTTTCAACCAACGGGCACAGTTTCAAAATTGGAGCAAGTTCTGTAACGGGGAGGAGGTTAAATAAGAAACACAGCCAACATGTGAATGACAGACAGGATGAGATTAAGAATACAGAAAGAAGAATTGGTAGAATAAAGGGAGAGAGAGAGAGAACTCTAGGTCTCAGACGCTACATGCACAAGTACTATGAGGCGCCACTTCTATATGTACGCTCTAAACTGAGGAGGAGGATATAATTACCCCCCCCCCCACTTTGTTGCTCGTCGTAAGAATGGGAGAGCGCATGCGTTATTGATTTTTCACGGCAAGTTTTTTGTGAATCGCCGATGAGGGAAAGAATAGTTAATAGTCAATGTAAAGGCAACTTTACACGAATTGTGAACGGTTTTGCTGCACAACACCGCAATCACAATCTTAAGAGGTTGTTAGCACAATAGTTAGACTTAAAGGCTTAAGAGTGTCGTTATTTTATGAATAAATCATCTCTAACTAAACACGTGTGTAATTTGCACGTGTAGATAGATACTCATGACGAAAATGCGGATAAAAGGACCAGTATCTTGAGTTGCAGTACACCTAATGCTACATAACCCCACATTAAAACTGGTACAAATATTAATAACAATTAAACCTCTGTGTATTAATACTACAACATTAACAGTTTTCACCGTCGCTGAAATAATGTTTGGCAAATCTCCAAATATAAAATTTCAAACATTAGTCTATGTTATCAGTATTATTACTAGGACATTACTTTAATCTCTACAATTTGTATTAAACAATACTTTTCAAATACAGGCCGCACGAATAAGTTATCGCTACGAAGCCTAAAATATTACTGTGTCATGGTATAAACGACAAACAATGTGTTTTGAGTGGAAGCTTCCCAGCATATTAATTCAAGCATAAAGGTATAGTATTACCGTGTTTAGCACTGGTTGGAACTCACGTGGCTAATACAAAACTAACAAAAAAAGTTCAACCTCGTGTTCACAAGCTTGAGGTGAGTAAATCATGGCATTTTGCCAAGTCAAAACTGGCAAGGATGATCCGAAGCTTGAGACCTATGTAACACTGATTCGATAGAAATAAAATACGTTTTTACATTTGGTGATATAGCCAAGGCACGCATCAAAAATAGCAAATTGGTTTGTGAAACGAACATTAAGCATACATTATGAATCGTTTTAATGATCCCAACTCTATGATTTTTACTTGTATTCTAATAATACACCAGCGTAACAAGTTCACCTCTAATCCATTAGAGACGGGTTTTTTTAAAGGTTATTGAGACATTTAGTGACATGGGCTGACGCTAAAACATCGATATAAATTGTGATGAAATATTATTAAATGCAACTTTAATGATCCTTCATAATAACATGTTGAGTTAGAGGTTTATAAACCAATATACACAAAAATACCAGAAGTAACTGTAAATGAAACTTGTTCAATTATTGATAACTTTCCAGGGGCTAATACTTTCTCATTAAAATAATTTATGCATATAAAATGCATTTTTATACTGCCACTGAACTAAAAAACAACAACAAAAAACTTAGTATTTCGTCACCTAATCAATCAAAAATTCGGTAAAATTTATTTTCACAAAAAGTTTATAACCTGGCACGTGCTGCCTTCTAGTAGCGAAAAACTGAAATAAAAGTTTACAAATCTAACCCAACACTTCAGATTTCCTTATATTAATATTTTACACAAATATTAGCTCTTTGTCTTAGGGGAAAACTATCGAAATAATACGGCAATCTTTTCTTCGTAAACTTGTTCTCTACAACAATTTCTGAAACGAATTTGTAGACTGTTCAACATCAGATACTCCATAACACTGTTTTGTGATATTTTTCCATGGTTGTACAAACCAATATTTCCTGTGGCAACTTGATTGGTTTTTGCCAGAGTTTGTATAGGTTTTTATGCAGTACATTTTCGTTGGCAATACCTTATTTAAAAATGCACAAAGTGTGTAAATCTTATAAATAATATACGGTCAATTTTGATCCGACATCTTACAGCTTCTAATATTTAAAACAAAACACATAAAGGAACTTCATAAAATCGGAGACCTTACGGTACAGTCTATATCCCATCGATTGTCGGTGTGGTCTCCTGGCAACACGAAAACGAATACCATGCGTTTTCACAGGTGTCGCCCCCTTATTTAATTCGTTTCTAAATTCCGAGCTTCTACAATATTTTTCAAAATTATTTATTGTTTGTTTGAAGTTAAGCACAAAGCTACACAATGAGCTATCTGTGCCCACCACGGGTATCGAAACCAGGATTCTAGCGTTTTAAGTCCGCAGACATACCGCTGTCCCACTGAGGTGCCCTAATTTTGAAGTGATAGATAAAGAGTTAGACGGAAGGAAGTCAGTCAACACCACCCACCGCGGGTTTAACCGTAACATTATAATGTATCCACAAATGAAATGGCATGTAGGGTGACAGGTTTCGATCCCACGACCGAACGCCCTACCATCAGGCCATTATCTGTCACACTGAACGAATTTAACATAAATCACATAAATCAGAGTTTCAACAATGAAACATAATATTTTAAACATACAACCCGGATATGCAGCTATACTTAATACTACATCATAAATCACTGGATGGATCATCAGAGTTTCAACAATGAAACATAATATTTTAAACATACAACCCGGATATGCAGCTATACGTAATACTACATCTTAAGTTCTGTAGGGTATAACTAACCTACGTTTGTTTTTTATATGTGCATATCAAGAATAAGTTGCTGCTGGGTTTACTTTAAAGTTTTTTCTAGTAGTCTTTCTTTAAAAAAAAAAACTCCTGATTTATATTTGCATTTTAATAATCAACTGTAGAACGCCCTAACATGGGAAAAAATTAACTCGTAATAAATAATTGTTACAGTTTTATTCACAGAAATATATTTAAACAATGTGAATAAAACAAAATTGAATACCAAAACGATAAATGTCGTTAATTTTTACAAAAATATTGGAATTGTTCGTTTTAATTGTAATCAAACGTGGACGGACACACACACACACACACACACAGAATAAACTTCTCTACAAAAAGAGAAAAATAAAAATGTATTCCGAATATTAGTTGAGCTTTGACTGACATTTGTACTTAAAAAGAAAAAGAGAATAAAGCGCACATAGTCTCAAAAGTTTTCCAAGGAAATACAGTGGCGATGTTAGTTCGGTTTTGGTGGGAGCGTTTCCTTTTTCCTTAATGTCCAGTGAAGTTGGCCCGTCCCGAAACAACTAACCATCCTCCCCTTAAGATTCTGGTCATGTATAGTTAGTTACCTGACACAAGATCGTGTGGACATACGTTTATAAACACCAATTAGCACTCCTTGTTAAGATTATGGTCATGTATACTTAGTTACCTGACACAAGGTCGTGTGGACATACGTTTATAAACACCAATTAGCACTCCTTGTTAAGATTATGGTCATGTATAGTTAGTTACCTGACACAAGATCGTGTGGACATACGTTTATAAACACCAATTAGCACTCCTTGTTAAGATTATGGTCATGTATAGTTAGTTACCTAACACAAGATCATGTGGACAAACGTTTATAATCAATTAGCACTCCTTGTTAAGATTCTGGTCATGTATAGTTAGTTAGCTGACACAAGATCGTATGGACATACGTTTATAAACACCAATTAGCACTCCTTGTTAAGATTATGGTCATGTATAGTTAGTTACCTGACACAAGATCGTGTGGACAAACGTTTATAAACACCAATTAGCACTCCTTGTTAAGATTCTGGTCACGTATAGTTAGTTACCTGACACAAGATCATGTGGACAAACGTTTATAATCAATTAGCACTTCTTGTTAAGATTCTGGTCATGTATAGTTAGTTACCCGACACAAGATCATGTGGACAAACGTTTATAATCAATTAGCACTCCTTGTTAAGAATTCATTATTACTACTTTCTAGTCGGATAATTATAAACCTTGAAATTTCGCAATCAGGAGGGATGTTGACAGACAGTAATTAATTGACACAAAAATTCTCTACGCTGACAACCACAACGTTCACACACAAACAACCAAGAGCGTGTCCATCTGGTTGACCTTGCAATTTCAGACAGCCGGTATGAAATACACGAGACTTCCTCAATCGGAATTTGATTGTTCTGTTTCGTTTTTTTTTTTTTTTATTTTATCAAATGCACTTTAAAAAGTTATGTTGTGTAATTAAAAGTGTGGTCGTGAAACCTTATCATACTACAAGTATACACACTTCACCGTAGAAAATACCACCCTCCCGTGCCTGAAAGCTAATTTACAAAGCCTTTCGCCGAGTTTATTGTGTTCCAATGCTTTGTTTGCTCTGATTTAAATTTATTGATACAACAACAAAAGGAATTGTGACTATAATTCACTTATAATGGTAACGGATTTTATCTGTATCAGAAACGTTATATGATGACTTGCAACAATGAAGGAGTGTTCTCACGTTCACTTGTAAATTTGCAGTAAAATCAGTAAATGGATAAATAGTATTCGTGAAATTCCGTTGCTTAATAACGTTTATAAATGTTAAGCACCCAGCTCTTACGTGACACTGGAAACCACGTTACCATCTTATAAGATAGCTCGAACTGCTGATAATTTGGATTCTCCAGTTTTCACTATCACACAAGCACCTACACTGGCTGGTCGCTTTATTAGGAACTATACCTATTAAAGGGCGTTGCAACCTTTTGCCCTAATGATACCACGTGGCACAGAATCAACGAGATTCTGGAAGGTAGTAGTCCTGAGGGGTTTTTCCCCATTAAGTCATTAATACCGTATGCACATCATGGAGTGAGTTTGCAAGAGGATGGTGATGGCATATTCGTCTTTCAAGTTCATCCTGCCGATGCTCAACTGGATTGAGATCCGGGAATTGTGGTAGCCATTGGAGATGCCTGACATCTCTATCGTGCTCGTCAAACCATGTATGCACAATGTGAGCATAGTGGATAGAAGCAGTGTTATTTTGGAAGTAGCTGTCTCCATCAAGGTACACAAGAAGCATCGCTGGATATACTTGACCAAAAATGATGCTGAGGTAAGCTACTGCATTCATTCTGCCTTCCAAAAGGACCAAGGGCATGGCAGAAAAGTATGCCCTAAACCACGATTCCACCACCAGAGGGCTGGGAAGTTGGGACTACACAAGAGTGCGTTATTCTGTTAGCTTTTCCAAGTCTCTCTTTTCTCTCCTGTGTAAAAACAAAACAAGAGTGAAGCGTAAATCATCGGACCTCATCATCTTCCAACAGTCCGTATTAGTCCAATGTCTACGCTCTTTACACCACTTGTTAGCTACCGATCCCAGTGGTCTTTTATTGCCATTGGTTGCAAGGTACTGCTAGAGGTAAGTGTAAAGTGTCCTGCATTGAATGTCTGTCAGGGTATTATTTGACGACAGCTGGACTTTATAACTCTGTGTAACCGCTTTCTGTAACTACGTGATTGCGACCACAACTCCCCCTCGCAGCAAAAATGTTATTCAACTTTGCTGATAAACTCGAATGACCAATGTCTTGAAACAGCCTACTAATGAAACTGCCTTGACCACTGTTACGCCACCTACACACCCACTACCATGTCTCATCTTTACCTTTCCCTATGTATGTTCGACCGACTGTAAAAGTGGTTTTCCCAGACACTTGTAACACTGTCAGGATCACCCGACACATCGTATGGTCAAATTAATTTGCATCTCCAGCCCAGATCAAGCCCAAGTCTGATAGGGTACATAGGTCCTAATAATTGATCAGCCAGTGTAGCTTTTTGTAGTAAATATAAAACTGAAACTCATCTTAATACCGTAACGCCTGTCCTCTATTTGTACTGTCGAAATCTTCCATAAGTGCCACACTGTTTGTAGTACAAGTGCCTTCGACTTTAACACTTCGACCACGAGGTAACAGTTATAGAGAAAAATCTACTGTGTAGTACGTGGTCTTTCTCTACGTTTACTGAATAGTGAGCGATGCTTACTGTCTTTCTATACGTTTACCGAATAGTGAGCGATGCTTACTGTCTTTCTATACGTTTACCGAATAGTGAGCGATGTGTGGAACGCTCATATAAACACAGTTTCAGTAATGTACAGTTTCAAAGTACTTGTTAGTTGCATGCTTACTTATGTATCCTGTGTACGAATTACAGGAATTAAAATAGTATACGAGGTTCGAAAAATAGTAAATGCATTCTGGATTTTGTAAAAATGGTGTCAGGAAATTATTGCGTGTCTCTCACTTTTTTTTTGTTAGAAGATAATGTTTTTTTCTTGCATAGTTAGCGTTACAATTCCTGTTTAGAACGTAATCCAGCAACACACAGAGTGAACGTTTACGTTACGTTCACTCTTTGTCAGAATGTTTCAAAGAGTTCCTTGACAAATCAAATTTACTAGAAGTAGTATCTCATTTATTTTCAATAACACTTCAGCCATAAGTTATTAACGGTTTAAGTGTTACAAATACAGGCTTCGTGCAGGAGTTAAAGTAATTAATTAAGACCACACAGTATTGAAATTCGGTATATCAGTGTTCAAAACGCAACACTGGAAACAAGCTGTTCAAAACATAATGCTTTATACTCGTACAGTAGAAAGTATCTATATACAAACCAATAATTCTACAATTTACTCGAATATTAGACAGAAAAAATCTATTACTGTCACACTTGGACAACAAAGTGTATTAAGTCTCAACTTTTACACCACTTCCAAATCAAAATGATTTAGTGAAGCTTTCCTAGAAAGCGATATTCTGATTTAGAAATGTTCGAACCTTTGATGATAGTTCAACAAATTCTCTTATACCGGAAGCAGAAACCCAAGATAAAAAGGCAGACATGCTTGAGGTTTAGAAGTACAGAGGAAAGATACAAGCAAGCACTTCTTCGTTTAGAAGACACTATCTTACACTATTCTGATACTTTATTTGGTGATTGTACACCTATGGATGTGAAAAAAATCTTTAACGGCTTTAGTCTTTCCTGGCACATAGGTATCTACATTGTACAATTTACCATCCTGTAGCAACAGAAACTCAAGAGTCAACCTTAAGTTTGTTATCATATGGTTCTTAAAAACTTTTCTTTTTCTAGGAGAGAGAACGCCAATATGATGATAAGAGAAAAATAAAACTGCCTGAAAGTTCTTACAGTTGCTATAGCAACGAGCCAGCGCAGAAAACTTGCCAGGAATAAAAACTCTTGAGAGGTTGGGGTTTTGTTGGCTTGCTTAGGATGCAAAATTATAATATAATTTTTCTTGTCTGTTATCTGAACTAATATATATCTGTTTATGACACAAATGAGTCTTTGACTTTATTAATATAAACACCTATAACAGAGAAGTAACACGGTAATTTCTTACAGCATTGAAATAACTGAGTTAGAGGCTACAAATATATAAGTGAATAATTCATCTTAATTATTATTACACTCTTTTTTCAATATCTTGTGACAGCCCCCCCCCCCCATATTTCACCGATTCTAAGGACTACAAAATGATGACTTTAATAACGGTTTGCTTAGAAATACCTTCAGTAAGTGCTTAGTAAAACTGTGAATATAAAATTATTGATCTTAACACAGTCATTTGATAACCTGATTTTTTTACTTTTTTTTAACTTTGAAAGTCGGTGTTACTTTGTGTATACAGACATGCGCACAACAACTCGTCTTACATCCGTATACAGGAAGTTGTAACCTCTACCACCTGCTGATAAAGGGGCAGGATTAGACGCGATAACCAGAATATCAGTATCGACATATGAAGATTCAGCAGAGTATGAGCCTATAAGGTCGTAGGGGTGTGGATTAAACAGTAATCAGAAATCTCGGTTGTTTGAATTTTTTACAATCCCACACTTGGCGAGATTTAGATATGGTCAAGAAACTATCTAACACAGATTTTTTTTTTACTTTGTTTTCCAAGTAATGTATACACTGTGAGGGTTTTTTTTATATAAAAATACTAGTTTTATGGAAATAAATATAATTGTAAACTGCATACTTAAAATGAGGTGATAAAAAAAATAAAACTTATGCCTGAGCCTTAATTTGGAAACCGTTTCTCGCGACGAAATTTTAAAAGATATTACATTGTTTTGTAATATCACTATTTTTTTGTTATTCTTTGCGATTATTTCACATGTTTGAACAATAGGTGTCATTGTAACTTAAAGTGAGTGTTTAATGACGTGAACATTCACTACAGGCTATTAAGCTAAACCTAAAGTATTCTTGCAGTTGTATAGGTATTAGGTATTTTATGAAAAAGTGGAAATCTGTACGTGTCAGGATATGTAAATAATGTGAGTAATAATCAAATCCAGTGCTGATTGGATAAACAGTTAAGGTGAAGTTTCAACAAAATTCCTGTCTTTGTTCAAAAGTTCGTTTTTTTTTTACTAGATGGAGTTGTGATCCTTGTCCTGATAATAATCCGACTCACAGTTTTGGAGCTAGTAGAACCAAACTTGACAGGCGGAATTGGAGTGGCGTAGTCCCCATACAAAGATGGGGGGGGGGGGGCATGACGCGCCCAGAAGGTCACCTGATGAGAATACAGTAATGGATTTTCAGGGGCACTGAAACCCGAATCTGACATCTGATTTTGTATTTCTGTCTCCCCTTCGCAATTATACTCCTCCCCAACCCCACCCATGAACTCGCGGGACTAAACGTGGCATACGTGCGGGTGTCCTAACGGGGTTTGTTTTCGGGCATGGGCCGCGTCGAGTAGCTCTAGAAAAAATTGGGGATAATAGAGGAGCTTGATCGATACATTGGAGCCTCTGTGAATCACAAGAGAGCCTTTGAACCATGGGTGTGCGGGTACTTATGCTGGTTTTCATTAATTGTTATGTATTTTTTATTTTATTTTACATTTTTCACATGTATGTGTGTTACACCGGGTTACCCACCCAATATAAATACAATTACTTTAATAATATATATATATATATATATATATATATATATTCTACTACTAGTATTATATGCTTAATGCTTTTGACACACGTTCTCCTACATTCAATAATCTATTCAAGGTTCTCCTGGTAATAAAGTCCAATACAATATGATTCAACATATTTTTCGTGCAAGAATACCCAAATGGTTACATGCGCGGATAAACTAGAGAGAACGTTGCTATACAATAACAATCGCTGCAAACTCTTCTTTGATCGCTACTCTTATAACGCACCAACGACCTCAAACCACGGAGCGCGTTTTTGTAGAAACGAGCCGCGAAACATGAACCCTCGTATGTATTTATAGTCCGAGCACGCTAATCACTAGGTCACGCCAGACCCGGCAACCATGAGAGAAAAGAAAATCACATGGCCACAGAAAAAGGAAATAGTAAAGAATATGAAACGGATTGTACTTGTACAGAGTCTGACTCGGACCAATATCCCTACACACGATGTTTACAAAGAAAGCTATATTCGGGTAAAATTTCACCACTCCTTCGCTAGATGTCAGCACCAACATACAGTAACAACGAGAGCGGTTTTACAATAAAAACTTAAAAACTACAGTCAGGATGAAAGACTCTACTCCTCCTATTGAATGATTACACTAACTTTTTATTTTCACCAAAGGTAAAACTGAAAATATAATTTGTGATGTCGAGGTTTAATACATTCTTTGATACGCTGTACCCCCTGATGAGAACAGCAGTTTCGCCTATTCAAGACTAATCAGCACAGCATTAGGCTTCTACGTCACAGAATATACTTTCAATTTTACCTTTGACGAAAATAAAAGAAATCTGAAATATAATCATTAAACATTTGGTCCGCTGTATAATATCGTATAATAAATTAGGTTCAATGCCATAATATTATCCACACCTAATTCAATATAGGTTACTATAAGGCGAGTTAAAGAGGCCTAAAAAACCATAAATATTACTCAGTAATCCTTCGCTTTGTTCAAAATAACATGTATTAACAACCAAACAGGTTTTACATTGAGAAAGCTACAATCGGAGCCAAATACTCTGTTCTTCCACGAGTTGTCCACACTAATATATATACATAAACGCTGAGACAGGGTTGACATACAAAAGGAGAAATAACTTATATTCATTGCACACATTTCTTGACTTGGGAAGACCAAAACTAAATATTGAACTTTCTTTATATAAACTTCTCAGAAAAATGTTCTTAAATTAGATATATGGCTTTTTTCGACGGTAATAAATAAATAAATTAATAGGGGCATTTGTTGAATATTGTACATATCCTTGTTAATGTTATCTATGCTTTTTTATGAGGTTAAAAAAGTGTACGATACCACTTATAGATATATTTATCTTCCACAACTCATTACATTTATTTATAAGTTACAATGCAGTTTTTGTCACAGAAGAACTGACGAGACGAGCCCTTGCAAGCTGAAGACCTCGTGGACAACCAGGAACAACTAAAGCATCATCGATCGGTCTAGCTAGCTACCAGTTCCGTCTGTATCTACTCTAGCGAGGCTATACCCACCACAGCTGACTGGAGAATATATGCTGTTGTTACAATTCTCCTTTCACGCAAACACGATGAACCTCCTGGTTCTCAACTAAATTCGGAAAGTATTATTTTCGGCACCGAAGAGAACTTAACAGTAGACATATAAGTAAGCATAATCTTAAGAATTTTAACGTAAAAGTTAAAACCGCGATGAAATGGATACAAAAAAATATTTGAATATGTCGGCTGATAGTGATTGATTCTAGCTCCATTGTTACAGGTAAAGATGCGAATAAAATGTAAAGTACATAACTTGAGTATATTTAAGACATTTCTACCATTAAATAGTCCCCACTACACTTTGGCCAAAGTTTCTTTAGCCTGGTTTCTGAGGAAAACTACAAGTCTTCCAGTAACATCCGGTTAAAAACCTGTTGTCACTGTGCCTGCTTATAGTAGATTTTGTTTTCCTTTTTGGTTAATAATTTCCACGTTCCTCGCGTGTGGAATACTGGAAATCGTTCAAAATTTATAATTCTCCACACACACGCTACAATTCTACTAAAACTGAAGATTTTTAAATCGTCAAAAACGATTCAACATTTTTTGTTGTTGTTGTTCATATCCTCCTGACAATTATTCTGGGCAGTGATAAATCTATTTTTCATTCACATTTGATTTACTAACGTTTCTTCTCTCTTAAATTACTTAGATATTATAACTTTTTCATTCATTCTCCGATGGCGTTATAATCCTGTATCTCACCAGTTTCACTTTGGCATTGACTCCACAATACCAGTATGTTTCAGCAACATCTATCATGTAGTAGAGCGTTCTATTAGTAAAAAGTCTGTATTAAACAAAAACTGCACAACCACACGTTAATCACACCTGACCATATCCAGTATATTTTAACGAAAATTATTATAATCTTAGCTCGTAGGCTCTTTTTACCGCCGTACCGTCACAGTACTTTAATCAAGTGTGATAATCCGTTCGACTTTCATTAAAAGGTTGATGAACGAGAGGTGGTGTTAGAAGTCAGGGGCGTACGAACTTTTTATTTGCCAGGGGGGATGACTTTCAACGAACCTAAACTTTTTAGATATTATATGCACGTGAAGGGTATCGTTATTTACCAACTAGTGATACTATGCAATATATTCGTTTATTTTATTTTAAAATTTTGTGAACAAATATTTAAATCTCTAAATGAAACTTCGTTGTTGTTTTGGACCCACAGGAATTTCTCTACTGAAGGATGACCGTTGCCGCTTCCACTTACGGGTTACACAAACTTTGGGGAAGCAATTACTCTCCGGTTCCTGCGCTACTGCTAGTAGTATTTTTTAAATACTTCAAATGTCAAAAAATACATTGATTATCCGATGAATACTTGTGCATTGTAGTTTCTATTCAACAGTAGCGGATAGATGGCGCCACGAGCACTTATACATTTATTTCATATACATGTGTATTTGTGTATTACGCGCACACACAGCAAATTGAACACTTTCCTTTATCTAATGAATTAAAAATGTTTGATGCTTATAATCAGACTCCAGCAGAGACAGCACAAAGCTTTGAGAATAATAAGTTACAAGAGATAATTCATTAATTTATTTACATGTTTCTAAGGATAAATTATTAGAAATATTACAGTGTATTATTCTGCTTTCCTGTAAAGCACCAAGGAATAACCAAACATTTCTAGAAAAGGTTTCTAAAGAGCTTAGATAATGATAGTATAGTGTTTTTTTTTAAGTTTTGAAAAATTTAGTTAAACTTTGAAACAATAAATGCCATTATGGACGACTAAAATATTTTTAGGTCATCATCCAAGCCTGAAATCAACATCTTTATTCTCTGTCTTCCCGTCCCCTTATTGAAGTACGGAGATGAATTAAATGGAGGAAAATGATTAATTTTACCCAAGTGTATGGAAAATCAAATAACTGTGTGGTTCATTCACCATTAGTTGAGTTTTTTAATAACCACTGGAAAAATATTTACTGGCCAAAATACACACCATTAACGTATTAAATTTAAATCATAATACTAATACATATATAATTCATAAAGTAACTTTAAACCATAAAAACAAATTAAACTTAAAACTCAGAAGAGTCCTATTTTTTGCCTTATAAGAGTATCCACCCGCTATTACTATGCGACCTCTGTTGGACAGCGGAAAAATAGCAACTCGATGCGTTGAAAACCTGTTTTGAAAAATTTATCCCATGTTACAGAAGGACAACTAGCTCTTCAAACACACGAGCTCACTCGTAAATAACCAAGGACGACACAAGGCGAACTCGTTCAAAGAATCCTACTAGAAAAGTTTAATGTATTTCAACGTGCCAAGTTTTGTAGCTCCAACAGATCGCTGAAACTAATATAAAAATTACAGACAAATATAGAAATATAATTAGAGTGTTACACTAAACAAATACTGGACACCTGAATAAAAAAATCATAATTGTGTTCGGAGTTTCGCATGTTGGATAGAGGGCGCTTGAGGTTAAGATATGGTAAATTTGACTATGATTTACAGTCAGTCGGTTGAGTCCTGTTCAAAGTGAAGTATTTAATAACACCTTTTCGTGTCTGTTCTGTTATTCAGTTACTTGATGAGTTACAAGTTTATCTCACAATGTTACTTACGTTAGGCATAATCTCTCGCAGTTTATATTGAAACGTTGTATAAATGTTAGGCCTAAATTTAGTTGTGCAGTTAAGTGTTGAAACGTTTTTGCCCTTAGGCCAACTACTTATGTCAAAATGAAACGTTATAAAAGGAATTAATTTATCGTTACGTGAACTTAAGAATAACTTAACGTTACTTAACAATATTTTCACAAAGTAATCAAAAACAATCAACCGAACGATAGCAGTGATAGAGCACGTTACGAAATATTATTTTACATATAATTTAGTGTCCGGCTAATTGAAAGTTGTAACAGGTCAAATTCTTCCGGTAATGCTACGCAACAGCTCTGACTATTCTAATTTCTAGTAACGTGACGATCAAAGAAAATTAAAACCAAAGAAAACACGCTTTTAATACTTGAAAAATGAAACAACTTTCAGTATTTGGTTATAAGTTGAAAAGTCCAATGCTTAAACAAACCCATTAAAGTTTCCCATGCCTTACATGAGTAAAATATTAGATTTTTATTAAAAAAATCTTAAAGTTTCTGTATAACTAAAATACTTCTTTATAATAGTAGATTTAAAAAACAGTTTTCTTGTAGTTTCTGTATTAGGCAGGCGGTAGCACTGTCTATGTAGGGATGGTTCGGATTGTTCATTGAAATGGTATTTTAAATATATCCTCAAGAGGTCATCAGAACTTTACAATACTATACAGTGTTCCTTTTATAACAATATCTACGTAATGACTGAGTAACAAGTTCTGGGAACGTTTGTAAATATCATAGCAAAAAGTTTGAATTTCTTCTATTTTTTTAGTACATGATAACTCAAAAATCAAAACAGTGGTGTCAACCAATTTCACTGAGGTGACATAGTTTCAAATAGTTTCCGCTTTATAAGTATTATTAATAATTAGTACTTTTAAAAATAATAATAATTATTATAGTGTAAACGATGTTATCGTTAACCCTTGAAGTTAGCTTTCTTACATAAATTTGTTATTCCTTTAAAAAGCTTAAATGCAGGGTGAAACAGGAATTACCAGCCAATAATAAATAAACAATAAATATTATAGTTGGAACCTCATTGTATTTAGAACTTGGTTATAAATACAACCTTCCTATGTCTATTGAAACACTGCATTAAAAAACATTTTCAAAAATGTAAGGATGGCTAATGCCAATCCTTCAAAAACAATGTAAACACCATAGTAGGGATGGCATTTGCATCATCCCTACATAATAAATAATACAGGTAAGAATTAACATATAGCAACATATATATATCTATTCAATCACAATTGAGTTCAATTTATCCTATTTTTGTCTGTTAACATTCTACTATACTGTATGCCTGTGCTATTATGTAGGGATGATGCAATACCATCCCTACTATCTCCATTTTCAAGCATTGATATTAGCCATCCCTACATTTATTTCCTTTTTTGTGTATTTATTTCTTTACTTGTAACTATAATACTTCACTAAATAGTGTGCTATGTAGGGCTTTTACTGTGTCAGTATTGGTTGTATTATCCGTGGGGATTTCTGAATTTAAATTATCTCACGAATAAAATGGTTACTGACAACCCATTTCTAATACTTTTTACCAAATTGTAATCACGTTATCAGGAGAAAATTAAACCTCTACAATAAATGTAAATATTACTGAAGAATAATTTACACATTCATTACGTATTTAAATTCCCGCAACTATGAAATAATATATTTTAAATAAAATGGCCTGGTGGTTAGGGCGCTCAATTTGGGGGTCGGGGGTTCAACTCCTAGTCATCGAATCTGCCCACCCTTTCAGCCGTGGGGGCTTTATAATGTACAGTCAATCTCACTATTTGTTGATAATGGAGTAGCCTAAGAGTTGGTGGTATTGACTACCTGCTTTCCCTCTAGTCTATCACTGCTAAATTAAGGATGGCTAGCGCTGATAGCCCTCAAGTAGCTTTGCATGAAATTCAAAATAAATCAAACAACATAAATAAAATTTATCCACTTATATTTTCAATAAAGTAGTTTCGTATTTTCGTGTCCGTTTTGAAGCCTTGGATTTCCTGTATAATTGTAATACTTTTTTTAAATACTAGAGTTGAAAAACAGTTATCTTGAGATTATGACGCTGATGCTTAACCAAGTTTTGCAGATATTATAATGAATACTGTGTTATTTCGGAGAACAAGGACCTAGACTACGTTTCATGTAAATATGGAAAGCTCATTGCTCTGTTTCAGAGTTGCGAGAATTGGTGAAAAGTAAGCTAAACGTATCTTTCTTTAACGTGATTGTAATTTAATTAAACTAGAAGAAGCGTTTTAATGGCTAATTAAAATTTTACAATCGTCCCCAATAGTGTCCACTATATGCATAATATATTTTGGCACAGATTAATCCATTAATCTGGAAATGCATGTGAACTATTAAAGTTAATAATTGTGTACTTATCTCTATTTTATCCTGAAAGCCGTACTTGAAATTCCCGTAGTATTGTCTGAACTTTTAAAGTAACCTCTAATGTTCAATGACCAATGTTTTCTTTTATCTTAATTTCACAATCTAACGACTGTGCTTCTAATTTTTCCCTAACTAATATATAAAAATTATCAAATACAAATTTCAGAGGGAGAGCAAGGTAATCTCAATTATGTTACAATCAATTCATACGTTTGGGCATGAAAACATTGTTAACCCTTACTGTCGAAAATCGCATGTTTAAATCTTTATTGTTAAAATATAAGTGGATAAGATATAATTTATATGGGTTAGCTTGCTTTGAATTTCGCGCAAAGCTACTCGAGGGCTATTGTGCTAGCCGTCCTAATTTAGTAGTGATAGACCAAAGCGAAGGCAGGTAGTAAAAACCACCTACCGCCAACTGTTGGTCTACTCTTTTATCAACGGATAGTGGGATTGTCCGTCACGTTATAACACCCTCGCGGCTAAACGGACGAGCATGTTCGACGACGGGGATTCGAACCTACGACCCGCAGGTTGCGAGTCGAACGCCTTAACCATTTTATTTATATGATATTATTTCATACTTGCAGGAATTTAAATTCGTAATATTTACATTTATTATAGAGTTCTAATTTTCTCCTGATAATGTGATTACAATTTTTAAAAAGTATTAGATATGATTTGTTAGTAACCATTACATTCGTGAGATCATTGAAGTTCACAAATCACCACGGATAATACAACCAATACTGACACAGTAAAAGCTCCGAACCATATATATTTAGGTTTTAATCGTACTTCCAGCAACAAAGAAAATTTGCTTTGAGGTCAAAATCCTTTTGAACTCAAGTTTACACAGCATAAAATGCATGAATGATAAATCAATTCAAAACTCTTAACAGTTCCCTAAAACGTAACAGGCTTGTTTTGTTTGTTGTTGTTGCTTTTTTATCATGTGCTGATCACCAACGGGGCCTCTATTTGCTCCTAAAGAACTAACTAGTCAAGGTGTTTACACCTAAAGCTTAATAATAACGCGGCTTGCATTCCACTCAGTCATATGTCCATAACACATCGCAAAACAATGTAACCTTTGAAACGGATACCTTGGCAATGCTAACCACTGTATTTCTTCCTTGCGGCAGTGAGAAACAGACAAGTACAAAACAAGCGTGACTTTGGGTTACTCGTGTGTCGATAAAGAGATAACTACAATTCCCCATTTTCTCTAAGCACAAAAACAATTAACTTAGAATACCAAAGTTCACGTCAGTCCTGCCCTGGACGAACTACTGGTACTGTTTAAAATATCCAAATCTGGTCCGAAATTATACAAGTCATAGATTTGTTACAGAAAAACTCACAGTTCATTAACCATCTACTAAATAATAAAATACTTTTTTTTTAAGCAACCTCACTGTTGTTGATATTTCAGCAGTGCGATATATTTTCAGTGGTGCTGCGTTTAATCCAAGGTTACAATTTAAATATAAAACTCTATAAGTTGTACTCTTCTCCTCTTCCCATTAGTTTAACAGCGCTACCTACTTTTTACAGATCGCAAACGGGATCGTTCGAGGTCTTGCACGTGAGACCTTATAATTGCGCCAACTTACCCCCCCCCCAAAAAAAACAACAAGAAGTGAAACTGACATCGCAAGTAATCGTGTCTCAAATGCCACAAGTCTTAGTTCTCATGTCATTGGTTATAATGGCATTATTTCACACGATTTCTGTGCTATACGTTAACTTGTGGAAGCTCGGAATCCGTCTATAACTGTTACGTTTTTCACTGTAATAAATTGTATGGGTGGCATATATTTTTTTTAATGAATAACATTTCTCTAAAAACTAGATAGAAGATATTTTATGTTTAAAAAAATTGGGCGATATTAAAAAAACACTAAAATAATAACAGTTTTGAACAAACAGAATATAAAAAAATAACAGCTGAAACCCTTTTCGTCACAGTAACAGATAAGTCAAGGTCGAGTCTCGGCGGGTTCGTACCTGGAGAACCTGAGGTAAGTAATATACTCATGCAACATTGCTTAATGTGTCCATTTTCGGTGGCAATTCTGTTCTGGCGTGGGAAGGCATTGGACATAAAGATGTTATTGTGCTTCCACGTGACAGATTTATTACTTAACGATATACTGAGATGGTACTGGCTCGGATGTATGTCGTTTCTCGGGAATAAAACCTTGTCCCGATGAACAACAGTGCCAACTGTTATTTTACGTGATAAATTATCTCTAACAAGAAACCACAGATTTGTACTAGTCGGAAAGTACTGATATCACATTGCCCCTCTGGGATTTACTTGATGCAACAACATCAGGGATCTTAACCTTACGTTGAGTAGACAGACGTCCGATAACATTATCTGCTACCGACTAACCAGAAATATCTCCTACAGATGTTGACTGTATCAATGGAAGAGGAAACACGGAACATGTCTATTAATGGGTGTTTCCCTTTGTCACATGTGACGGTTTCCGACAGACCGCAATCCGGATCACTTTTGATTTGAAAATACTTATGTTCGATGGGTTGTAAGTAGAAATATACTATTAGTAAAACCAAATCCTTACACATGTAGTAATAATCTGATCAAGTTATACCTTAGGTGTGAAAAAAAAGGTGCGACCAAAAGAAAGGAGTACGCGTGCGATTTAAAGGAATGAAATCAAACCTGGTAGCTACACTAATAATCATTATATACTATAATCATTCGTTAGT
>NW_013666518.1:242776-259353 GCF_000517525.1 Limulus polyphemus
AGTCATCACCACCCATCGTCAACTCTTGAGCTACTCTTTTACCAACGAATAGTGGGATTGGCCATCAAATTATAACGCACCCACGGCTGAAAGGACGAGCATGTTTGGTGTGACGGGGATTCGAACCCGCGACCCGCAGATTGCCGGGCCAATTCGTTAGTTAGCGAGGCCGTCGTTTTTGTTCAACTTGGGGCATAATGGTAGGGTAAAACAAACTACACGGCCAAGCTAACTAATGAATGAATATTTGCTGTAAAGTTCTTATCAATGCTATAAGTGTAGATACCAGTTTGACCGCCAATTTTGACTTTATTTCTTCAAGTTGAACGCACCTTTTTTCACACCTTAGGTGTTTTCGACTAGATATAATGACTTTTTTGTCAATACACACCAACAAACCACAGTAAGTAAGTAAGACAGTGACATTCCATAGTAACCAATATTAGCTTTAAGGTCGCAATCCTATTATTCGGAACAGATCTATACTTTACAGAACCAAACAGATTCTTTAAAGTATACGGTGGTAGTTTTCTTCTCTAAAACAGTGTTAATAACTTCCTTTATAGTAAAGCCATGGAATCTAGATTAATAGTTTCTTGTCATCACCCGCTTGTACTCGATACAGCCGTATCAGGTATCATTATTTATACTAATTGCTTAAGCTAATATCACGTTATAATGTGACGGTCAATCCCACTATTCGTTGGTAAAAGAGTAGCCCAACAGTTTGCAGTGGGTGGTGATGACTAGCTGCCTTCCCTCTAGTCTTACACTGCTAAATTAGGGACGGCTAGCGCAGATAGCCCTCGTGTAGCTTTGCGCGAAATTCAAAAACAAACAAACGACACACTACCGTGTGTCTTGATTACAACTCCTAAAATATAGTTTACTTTCAGCTTTGTTCTTCAATTGGCTGAAAGGCAATAAACTAAGTCTCCTGTATATATATTAACCTCACTTGTTTGACGTTGTGAATATATACCCTATCCCGCCATAAATATCAGGATACTCGTGAATATGTATCATAGCCCACTGAGCATGCTCAGCCAGAGAAATTATAGAATAAAAGCTAAAACGTGATAAGTTAATCAGCAGTGAATAAAGAAACTCTGAAAGAGAAAGAAATATCAAATTTCGTGGAATAATAGTTGGTCACGTGCAACCTACTTGTCATGCGAACATTCTACGGTATCGGGAACTTGATAACACAATATGTAATAGACATTCAGGTCAATAGAAAATGTTTTCAGAGCACTGTAAAACGCTTTATTGCAAAGGCTATGAAAAATGTCTTAAATAATCTTTAAACAAATTCGCAATGCATTTCGCTGTATCCTACGTGGTGAGAATACAACGAAATCCATACGTGCTGCCTTTGAACATGGCTACTTTGGATAGACTATACAAGTGCCAAATGTCCAGTAACACTTGCATGGTGTAAAGGTTACTACACTACTGAAACCATGGCAACTAGTTTTTTGGAAAGATAGTTCACCCAGCTTCAAAGCGATAGCTGAACACGTGCCTAAGGCTAGCCATGTGAACAATGCGATAATGATTGTGGAGCACTAGTTGAACACGTGCCTAGAGTTAGGCATGTGAACAATGCGATAATGATTGTGGTGCACTAGTTGAACACGTGCCTAAGGCTAGCCATGTGAACAATGCGATAATGATTGTGGTGCACTAGTTGAACATGTGCCTAGAGTTAGGCATGTGAACAATACGTCAATAATTGTGTTGCCCTAGCTGAACACATGCCTAAGGCTAGCCATGTGAACAATGTGACAGTATTGCTGCACAAATAACGAAAGCTTTTGGTGAGGACTTTATGAATGGCTACATTCTACACATTAGGAGCGGCACCTATACTCGAGCTGTTAATCCGAATTAGACAAAAGAGAAGGAATAGGTCTAATCGAGCTGTTGAACTAATGCTACCTTTCGTTGCTATAGCGATGTCACGGAAAATAATAGTCCGAATAATTTAGTTAGTTTGTTTGTTTGTAGTTAAGCACAAAGCTACACAATGGGCTATCTGTACTGTGCCCTGCTCACAACGGGTATCGGAACCTGGTTTCTAGCGTTGTAAGTCAGCAGACATACCGCTGTGCTACTAAAACACAATGAATAGTGATATGAAACTGTGTTCGTGACTAATTCAGAGCCATATTATATTGTGTGTGGCTGTAGGCTGTGTTACAGGTGATCAAGCCATATGTTGAGAAGGTCAATCAGAAATATTCATGGGTCATACGTTTCACAATTCTTTCTTGTTTAAAAAATAAGTGTGTCAGCTCAGCCACTGCTATTACTGAGATACTGTGTAAAACTTTATTCAGTATTTTTAGAGATTTAATCTTTTTAGTGGTGAAGTTAAGACTACATCAACATGACGATGTTATTCAAAAGTCTACAACAATGCAGGTAACATTTTTATCTCTGGAGTTGGTGTTAATACTACTGGTAATATGGATCTTGGTGCAGGATAACTGATGAATAATCTTTAGAGATTTCGTTAAGCCTAGATGCAAGTATAAATTATGAGGATGATGCCAATTTATTATTATTCTCTCTGCTGAACCAGAACAAATCTAAAGTGCTGATATGGCTCTTCCAGCAGCACCCAGATCAAATAGTAACATAAGCCATTCTGTTACTATATAGACAACAGGTACGTATAGTATCGCTGATTATGCACAACAAAAAATATGTTACGGTTCTTAGTTGGTATACGAACAAGAAAAAAAAATCACAAGAAAACAGTGTAAAAAGGGACTTCTTTAAATAATTTTGATAGTGAATATAAACAATCCACATATTTTCAATTAAAGAGTTCTTTGTTACACATGAAACTGGTATACCTGATTCTAGACAAAATGTACTTCTGCAGGGTCCACGAAAGTGTTCTGTTTCAAGAGTAAATAAAACCAAAATTAAGAGTTACAAATATTTTTATTTCTTGCTCTTGAAGTTCATGTCATACGATATTGTAGTTTACAGACTGCATAATTATTCTCGTGATTCATGGCATGCACACGTTTTACTGATGTCACGACAGTACAAATTGCAACGTCAAGCGTTCCTTATGTGACTTCATTTTAGTTTCTACTGGCTGACTGACAGGCAACACACTTGGGCCCCCTTGCGGGGAAATTAGAGCTAGTGTACCATTGTTTTATCTCTTCACAATAAACACAAGCTATGTTACGGTTGTTGTTATTAAATCAAAAGTTAATGAACATACTGATGCAGAATAGAAGAGGGGATTTTTTGGTGGATAGAAAGTCGTAACATTTTTTCTGATCTATAAAAAAATCGGCTCTAATCTTCAGATATTTTTTACGATGGTATGACAACCGCAAATCCGCTCAAAGATCATTTCTGTCCATATTTTCTATGTTTTCTTTGCGCAGTAGTGAGTACAGTACATAGCATGGTTGTTAATATTATCTTTAGTAATATTAAAAAGGCATAACTATGTTTACATACTTACAGACTGAATATTAAAATCTTAACATATATATATATATATTCCAGTACGAACATCAACTGGATCAAGGTGTTAAATAAATAAAATAAAGAAATGAACTTTTTGTTATAAATAAAGACTATTTTGTGAACGTAAATCTTATGCTACTGTAATCCAGGACAGTCTGTGAATGTACTGATGTTTGTCTTCAAAGCACATTTTGTGGACAACTTGCCGCATGATGCATCAATTCATTCACACTTTGCTTCAGAATTCCACGGGTAAATAAAGCGAGAAAAGGTTGACAGTTATTATTCGATAGTGGGTTTTCAGAAAGCTAAAAAAACGTAGTACACAGGTATTCGCGTTTAAAAAGTTGTATATCCCTAACAAAATCTGATTTATTTGTACAACTCTACGAACTTTGCCAATAGTGATAAAATTATACTTGAGTTTACCAGATTCAGTGTATTTTTTTATTATATAAAACCAAGTATTATTGGATGTTATGTTCTCTTCACTTACTCAAACGTTTAGCAAGTAATTAAATAGTAAAAACTTAATAATTTACAAACCTTATAATTGATCTTGTAACGTAGTTCTATCTGCAGTAGTTTAAACAATGTAATCTTTACTAGTAAGTCTTCAGGTTAAGAATATCATGAACCAATTAAGACAAATAATAACTGTTATAAATTAACTTGTTGACAATAAAAACGCAAACCAACCAGTAAAATTATTACAATTCTCGCGTGACGCAATGGATAACCATAGCTCCAACTAAAAAGAGCGACAGTGGAAGGCGGGAATTTTGTAGTTTTGCTGGATAAAGGAGAAATACGTGTCGTGCACTTAAAACCTTTTAAATAAATGTGTAGGCTAACATAGTACAGGAATGTATTCAGTGTAGTTCACTGTGTGGGTTTTAGATCTATCTGGAACCCAGTTAGTACACATGTTGCAGAGAAAACTCTTTTCGTTTTAAATAAATGTTCGTTTACATTTCCGTTACACTTGGCGGCAGCAGTGGGATCAATAACTCACAGATACCCAACCTTAGTGTGTGTGTGTGTACACAAGATGTTCGACTTCAACTACCTAGTCCTAGCCCGTGGAGCTAATAACAACCTAAAAACCAAATAGTTTAAAAGACAGTCTCTTTCGTAAACATTTTGGTGAAGCAAGGACCATAATGCTTTTGAAAACCTAAAATATGTAATCATTGGTTAATTCACTAAACAATATACTAGACTAGCGTATAGCCCGTCAAAAATGACAGGGCAAGTACTAACATTCCCACCCCATAGTATAACCTAACCTCACATTTCTTAGCTAACTGAAATAAATTTTTCGAAATCAAACTTGATCAACAAAGAGGCAGAAAAGTGCAATGGAGGCAGTCAAACGTCGGTAAATTCCTTTGTGAGCCAATCAAAATTAAGATCATTCATAAAATGAATTCGTGGCATATTCATAGCATAATTATTGGTAAAAATCAGTTAGTTTAACAACTTCTAATATAAAGAAAAGCCAGTGCGTTTTGGTAACAGTACGTTCCTATAATGGCTTTTATGTCATGTCGCTAAGCAACAGAAGTGTAACCCAATATTGTTGTTAGTCTATGTACTGAAAGTATAAAATATAATGTATAGGCAACAAAACTGGAAAAATATTTGTTGATTTCTTAATATAGAGTTTCCGTTGATTAAAAGAAGTTTGTTTTTTAGTAAAAACGTTGATGATATAACAGAAAACAGCTTAATTCAGAAACGATACAAGTTTAAATTGAATCGATGTATTGCATAATAAAGTGTATGCACTTGGCTCTTGGCTAGGTGATTCCACACTACGTTTTTACTTTAGGCTTATTATACCAACACTCTCTACACAAAAAAGATTTCACGGCCCCCTTACACCTCTGTCACTAAAATCGTAATGAACAGATAGTAATCGAACTATTCTATCTGGATAAATGCATTTTGGCTTTTATGACTCCTCCTATTTCGAGAAATCATGCGTGACGTGACACACACTGGCTTTTATACAGGTTAGACCGTTAAACGAATAATTGTTTAAACTTCTGAGAGAAACCTGTAATTTCTACTGAGAATAATAAGTAAGCATTTGTAATGTGTAAATTCACAGAGTTAACATCTCCGTCCTGATGTTGAAATATTTTAAGGAAAAATTTCTTTAGGAGTATATCAAAAAGATCACGAAAGTGGTCAGTCTAAGGGATTCAGTTACAAGCTGATGTTTTGTTATTTCTGCTCTTATCTCTCCCCTCCTCTCCCACCAGTTCGTAACTTCAACATCAATACATTTCAACTTATATACAGAATCAAAGATTAGTAAGTTATACAATAAATTATTTAAAATCTAGTGTCTCAACTTGCTACGTCCGTCGTATCCCAGCCTGCCTGAAAAGTCCTGGTATTGGGTGAAAAGTCTCGTCGGCACTGAACATGGCAGATATAACGTGGTTGACATATTATACACCCTTGTTTACCTTCACTCATACTTTCATATTAAATAAATTATATATAGGACAAACCAAATGATCCTTAGAAGTGAGAGGCAAATACGATCAAAGATTCTGTACCCCCCCCCCCCTGGGGGGAGAAAGTCTGCGTGGTATCATACCCATAATACTAAATATTCAATTACTTAAAATTATGGCTGAATTTTATGAACAACGTGACATTCGTGAAGCTATTGAGATAGAAAATGGGGCATGAACAATACTCTGAACAAAGACAACGGTCCGGCTTTAAGTCAAGGTCGTTTTTTGTTTTGTCTTTCTCCACCCCCACCCCCTTTGATTTAAATCGAAATTATTTGTTATACGCATGTTCACAACGTTTACACTTTGTCATTGGTGCACTACTTATGAGATTAACAGCAACGTAGCATTGAAAGGATACAGTACCAAGCGTGCGTGATTTAGTGGTTAGAGTGTCCGAACTGTGGATTCGTGGTTCGCATTCCGTGGCTGCAAAACATGTGCCTCGCACTTTGGGACCGTAGGTGCACTATAAGAGTGACGGTAAAATTCCACTATTCAATGAGACAAGAAGTAGCTGCCGTCTCTATCGTCTATCACCTCAAAATTAGGTATGTGTAGATAGCTTTTTATGTAGCTTTGCGCAAAAATTCTAAAGCAATCAACATGCGCTGCCATGATTAACAGTCCAGTTTTGCCCTATATATAATATGAAGGGAATAATTTGATAGAGATATCTTACAACTTAATAGAATCAGAACGTGAAAACAAAGATGAAAAGGTGCGCCAGTTACTTGCTTGAGATCCATAGGCTTTTATATTGTAAGCTGAAATAAACAGATGAAAAGGTGCGCCAGTTACTTGCTTGAGATCCATAGGCTTTTATATTGTAAGCTGAAATAAACAGATGAAAAGAAGAGCTACCTGAGAAATATTGAGAATCAACAAGGAAATAAAATATCACATTTTTTTAGAAAGAAGCAGAAAACGTATTTTTATGGACACTAGCGATACACTTTGAGCTGTACATTTAAACGAGAAAAGTCACGCGAGCTTCCTTTCGCCTTACTGTATGAAAACCTGACGACTACGAGACTGTAGAAGTCGAAACAGAGTTTTCGGAACTCAAAGAATAACAAAGGGGTAAACTATCAAAAACACAGGAAGAAGTTGCCAAAAATGGATGAACCGTAGATGTTTGGGATCAGTGAATGAAATCAGAAAATATCTCGGCAAACTACGAACAGTTTTAACAACTTTTATTTAAGTAAAGTTTTTGTAAACGTACAGCCTGTAATAAATATACACATCTTTGATTGTTGTTCTGCCTGTAATAAATATACACATCTTGGATTGTTGTTCTGCCTGTAATAAATATACACATCTTAGATTGTTGTTCTGCCTGTAATAAATATACACATCTTGGACTGTTGTTCTGCCTGTAATAAATATACACATCTTGGACTGTTGTTCTGCCTGTAATAAATATACACATCTTTGATTGTTGTTCTGCCTGTAATAAATATACACATCTTGGATTGTTGTTCTGCCTGTAATAAATATACACATCTTGGATTGTTGTTCTGCCTGTAATAAATATACACATCTTGGATTGTTGTTCTGCCTGTAATAAATATACACATCTTAGATTGTTCTTATTTTTTGGCGCAAAGCTACACAATGGAGTGCCTCGCTCTGTCCACCGCGGGGAATCAGACTCTCCCCTGGAGTGGAGGGGGGGGGGGGTCTTCATATAGAAAGCCCCAAAATAGTTACGGATCTTGTCTTACTTTTCCATGGAGAATTTCTCGATGATAGCTCTCAAAAGATTTATTTTCGTTCAAATCATGAGGTCAAAGGAAATGGTGGGTTTTACATGAATATTCAAGAGATTGCTTCTATAAATTCATTCGGTAATTCTTCAGCTTTAACTGATAAGAGGCATTGTATTGTGATGAGTAAAAATACAGTTGGTTGGAATGACGATCGGAAGGCACCATCCCCTACTACAGCTGCAATAAAAGCTGTTGATCATACCGTTTTAGGTGAAGCCAAGAAACAGCTGCAATAGAAACTGTAGGTGAAGCCAAGAAAGATCTTGAATAAAAAATGATCAAGGAACAAGCAGAAACTGGTTGAAAGGAATGGTAAACGAGAAGATATAACTACCCAGATCAAGTTTCTATGAACACAAAATAGCTGGGAGAGTTTTACATCTGATCCTGTGGATAAAGTTATTCCAGCAGCATCAATCACATATTTGTTAGAGATGAGAAAATTACGATGATAATCCCCTGTCTGGTAGTAGTAGTCATTTTACGTAGAAGAATGGGGACTTGTATCAATATTGGTCTTCGAGAAAGTTGGTAGGACATGAATAGAAGAATGTTGTAATGCCTGCAACGTGTAAGAGAAAACTATTAAGCGTGATTCTTGATAGGTTTTTGGAGGTCATCTAAGAATAGAGAAAACATAATGAGTTACTGACCAGGAATATTTTAAAACTTTGCTATTGACTGTGTACTAGCTATGAACGGTGCGAGAAAATATCTCAAAATGAGGACGAAACAAACCTTCAATGATATCAATGCCCACGATTGATATTCCATTTCTCAGAAGGACTGTTGATCCCACTATCTTTAACCACAATATGTTTATTATAGTCTTAGTGGATTATGCACAAGTTCTATTCAGAAACGGTGACAACACCATCAATAGAAGCATGAATTACGGCATTTTGGAGCTTCCAGGAGAACTGGTATTACAGAACAAATCTTAAAAGATCAAGGCTTAAATTTCTTCTCACAACTAAGGAAGGAAGTGTGAAGTGTTTGTAGATAAACATCTACAAACAGTTTCTTACAATCTATTATGCAAATGACTTACGTAAAAAGTTCAATGGAACTTGAAAACAATGATAAGCACGTTTTGTGCAAACGAATCTAGGACATGGGACAAAAGTTTTCTCAAATTACCGTTTCGTTACAGTGAAGTTGGTCAAGCATCAATTGGATTTCCACCATTTAAGATAATTCATCCATGATATATAAAATGATAAATTGCAATGGTGAGAACAACGTTGTCAGGAAACATGCAGACAACAAATAACCTATGGCAGTATGTGATAAAGATGTGATCAAAACTAAAGGAAATAATGGAAATGGTTTGCAAATGTAAGATATGATCAATGAAAGCAGGTAACTTGTAAATATTTAGAGGCATCTTCAAGGATATCCCAATAAAAACACATCTGGAAGAAAAATATATTAAAATCATCACTGATATACCCAACAGATCCAAGCCATACTGCATTCTTCAGCCCCAAAAGAAGGTCGTCAAGAAATAGCTAAAAGTTTGATAGCTCTAGGACTTGTAACACTCTTACAGAGTCTATTTGCCTCAGCACTGGTGATAATGGAAAACAAAAACAGTCTCAAGGAAATGTATTGCAGGGGAAAATTCGATGCCATTCATTCCTCGTTTTGATAAAAACAGCTGGGAAGCTCGTTTATGCAAAATTTGTTTGTTTTCTTAGTGCAAAGCTAGATAACAGGTTATTTGCATTCTCTCAACGGCAGGGAATCGAATCCCGGATTTTAGCGTTAATAGTCCGTAAACACGTTACTGACCCACCGGTAAACATGCCAAGTATACAACAACATTAATCCTAACAAATATTTATTATGAAATTCCTCTGACGTCTGGTATTCGTGAAAAAAATCCGATTTCATCATACCATTTGGCCTGTTTGAACTCTCAGTGGTATCTTTTGGATTGTCTACGGCACCTGCCATATTTTCCTGATTAATAATAAAGTTCTAGCTGTAGAAAAACAGTATGAACATCATACTTTGATGCTGACATATTCAATGGGACATATAATGAAACATCTTGAGCACATCCAAGAAGTAAGACTCACAATAAGAAAACGAACGAAAGACATCTGGGACGAAGACGGTGTGAAAACAGTTGGTCAATTAAAGAACATTTTAATGAACGACCCCAATACTGGAAAAAAAAAAATCCCGATTTCTCCAAGAAATTGCTCTTTCAAACAGGTTCAAGTGGAAAACAGATAGCCGCAATTAAAAATAGGTAGTCATACACTGTTATCACTCGAATTCAATCACTGAAAACGAGTCTACCTATAGCGTGGATCATTTCCAAGCTACATCATTATTCACATGGATGCTTCTTTCTTGTTGAGATAACATCAGCCTTTACAATTTATGTTAAGGTAAACATAAACTTTATGCAAGGTAAACGTTAATGTCTACCGAGGTTGAGCCTTGTTTGGCAGCCTTACCGCATGGAAATACAATTTAAAATGGGTCTAAAAATGGCTTGTCCAAAATGGTTTGAGAATTAATGGAATGCCAGGTAGGAAACAAAAAGGGTGTCCACGTGAGAACTCTATTTTTGTTTCGTTAGATCTTCTATACAGCATGTACAATTATCTCAATCCTATTGTTTTGTTACGTCATACAAGGTTTAATTTGCATACTTAAGGACATGATATGTGACAAAAACGTAATTGATTTATCGTGCCTCCTTTATTTAATTTTGTTGTTGTTGTTAGTATATCTAAGTTGGTTAACCAGACAATACATATATGTATGTATAAAAACACACACGTTGCTACAAATTAATATGTTGTGAATAACAAGTACAAATAAATAAATTATGATAGTCCTAATTTCAAGGCGAGAGTTTTGTAATTTTTCTGGACTCTAGAGAGAGTAGTGTATGTCACTTACTCATAACGTACTCAGTGTTTTGATCTATCTGAAAATCTAGTTAGTAGGCAGGGTGTCGAGGAGAATGTTTTCGTTGTAAAGATATATTTGGTTACAATTCCGTTAAACAACTACTCGCAAAGTATATTTATCTGAAGAAGGGGTTGGGGTGTGGACAAGTCGTTTTGAGGAACAAAATACAAATATAGTTTGTGGTAACTCCTTGTCATACTTTCCAAAATCCATTTGCATTACACATATTTTTGGTGATATTCCAACGTATTTTTCTGATTGATGGATTTACTAAAGCTAGCGTTCCTAGAGAAAAAATAGCCGACAAGAATTCAAATTTTAATTGTACGTTGGTAGAGTAGTTAAGAAGTATTAGTGGAAAAACTTATTGCTTAATAATAATAAAAAGCTATGTAGGGCTGACTACTGAACTTGAAAAAAAGGAACCAAACAAGATATGGATGGAAGTGGACATATCACTTGATCTGGCTAATGATCACATAGCCATATTAAGCCGTCTAAGAAACAGTTGACTGTCTTCACAAATATCTTGCTACTGGCGCCCCTATTGGCGAATGGAGCAACTTGATAACACAGTACTGATTGATAATGTTCTATCACTCTCGAAAAGAAATCAAATATATTGAAAAGCATAGTTTGTTTTGAATTTCGCGTAAAGCTACACGAGAGTTATCTACGCTAGCCGTCCCTAATTCAGCAGTGCAAGACTAGAGGGAAGACAGCTAGTCATCACCACCCACCGCCAATTCTTGGGCTACTCCTTTACCAACGAATAGTGGGATTGACCGTCACATAATAACGCCCCCACGGCTGAAAGGGCGTGGGACGGGGATTCGAATCCGCGACCCTCAGATAGCGAGTCGAGCGCCCTAACCACCTAGCCATGCCATACTCCTTGGTCTTTCTCTTAGATCAAAATTCAACGTCATAGTAAAAATAAAATCAAAATTTTAGTCGAAAATGTTGAATACGTAAAAAAGTATTTTTATATTGTTTAACTAAATATCAATTTAATACGTGTCTTCTGGTGAAATTGACAATTTATTTTCTACGAATTTAAAAAAAACAAACCTTTAGAAGAGTAATACCAGTTACTGAAGCTATTGGTAATGATGTTTCTAAACGTATATAAATGTTTTTTAATAGTTGGATGGGACAAGCAAGCCCTAATGGTTAGCATGCCCGAAATGTGAATCCAAGGATTCGTGGTTTGCGACCTGCTGCTACAAATAGACATTCCGCATCTTGTGGCTGTGGATGTATTACAGACATGGTTCCCAGACTAGGATCCCGCCAAATGTGACAAAAGGTCCGCCTTATCTTAAAGGAAGAGAGAAGGGCGCAGATTGAATAAATTGTAGAAAGGAGGGCGTACGTGAAAAATGTTGGAAACCACTGCGCTATAGGACTGACGGTAAAATCCCACTGTTCAATCATACAAGAGTAGCCCAAGAGATGGCGGTGGATGCTGCTGACTGTCTTCCCTCTAGTCTATCAGTTTAAAATTAGTGACAGATATTTGCAGATAGCCCTTGTTGCACTAAATTCTGAAATAAACAAAGTCTTGGCCTTTTACAGAAGTTAGAGAAATAGAAGCTGAAACCAAATGGCTATAGCGCTTTCAAAGTTGATGGGTTTGGTTTGATTTTATAGGGATCTATTTGTTTGAATAACATTGCTGCATTTGTTTTTACTATGATTTCTGCTTTGATATCAAAAATCAATGCGTTAATTCACTACCTTGTGCGTCACAATACAGGATGAAACTTCACACGTTATATACTAGTATTTATTTATTTTACAGGCTTATGCGTTTGTTTATTTCAATGGACAGCCATCTATCTAGTGGTGGACAGGATATTAAAAAAAGAAAAGACAATGAAACAGAATAACAAATACTAAAAACAAGCTTAAAAAGCAAAATGAACTGTTGCTTAAGGCGCGCAGACAAGAACCATTACAAGTTGCTTGAACTGCACAATCTGAGGGGTGGTAGCCTTATTCGTCGAAATATTCTCTATTTTAAGAACATTGCCTTGCAAAATTATTCACACACCCCACTGCAAAGTTCCACATTTTGTTGCTGTCTGAGCTTGCAATCATGAAAATTTTATATTTAGAATTTAAATTTAGAATCTACACAATCTTTTCCAAACTGAGAAAGCTAAAAAACGCTAATATTGTGTAAGCAAGTTAGATTTTCAAAGGAAATTAAAATATTCGCACTTGCATAAGTATTCAACTCATTTGCTACGGCAACCCTAAATCAGTTCAGGTGCAAAACATTGGTTTCAAAGGTCAAAAAATTAGTGTAATGGTTTCTGTCTGTTGTAATCAAAGTAGTTTAACTTTACTTCAGAGTAAACGCATCTGTTCAAGCCACAATTCACATAGTGATACGACAAACCAACCATGAAGACCAAGGAGCTTTCCAAACAAGTCAGGGATAAAGTACAGATCAGGGTTGCAAGTCGTTGATTATTCCTTTGATTACAGTGAAGTCCATCATTACGAAGTGGAATGTGCCTCATACCACCCTGTCACAACCCAGATCAGGCCGCCCTTCCAAACTAAGCATCCGGGCAAGCAGGAAACTGGTTAGGGATGTCGTTGTGAAGCCAACAATGACTTTGAAAGATTTGCAAAGGTCCATGTCTGAGATGTTCATACATCAACAATATCTCGGTCCCTACACAAAGCTGGTATGTATGGGCGAGTGGTAAGAAAGAAGCCATTACTGAACAAGAATCATCTTAATCTCGTATAGAGTTTGCGACAAAGCATGTAAATAATACTGCAGATCTGTGGCAGAAGGTTTTGTGGTCAGACGAGACATAAATTGAGCTTTTAGTCTAAATTCAAAGCGTTACGTCTGGTGCAAGCTCAACACAGCACATCACCCAGTCAACACAACTGTCAAGCATGGTGGTGGCAGCATCATGTTATGAGGATACTTCTCATCAACAGGGACTGGGAAGCTTGTCAGGATTGAGGGAAGATGGATGGTGCAAAGTACAGGCGAATCCTAGAGGAAAACCTGCTCGAGTCAGCCAAGAATCTAAAACTGGGTTGAAAATTCACATTTCAGCAGGACAATGACCCGTAGCACAAGACCAAAGCCACACTTGAGTAGTTTCAAAAGAAGAAAGTGAATGTTCTGGAGTGACCAAGTCAAAGTCCTGACTTGAATCCAATATAAAATTTATGGCGAAACTTGAAGATTGCAGTCCATTAACGATCCCCAACGAACTTGTCAGAATTGGAGCAATTTTGACAGGAAAAATGGGCAAAAATTACACCATCCCATTGTGCAAAGCTGGTAGAGACCTATCCAAAAAGACTCACAGCAGTAATTGCTGCCAGTGGTGCTTCCACCAAGTACTGACTTAGGGGGCTGAATACTTATGCAATCAACAAATTTCAATTTATATATTTTCTTTGTAGGTTTTGCTGACATTCAACCTCCTTGTCACATAACAGTGTTAAGTTTGATCATTAGAGTTTTGAATAAAAACAAGTTCATTAAAAAAATGTTTATATTATTTGTATTTCATCAAAATGTGACATTATTGGTAGAGGGTGAATACTTTTGCAAGGCACTGTAAGTAAAAAATTCATCAAGTTCCAACAAATTTTTAATATTTGCTGTTTTATCATGAAAATAACATCGAGAACCCGAATACTGGGCGAAAGGCTTCGTCAGCACTGGACACAGCAGATATGGTGTGGGTGATAAAATACTATAGTCTTCTTTAGTGTCACTCATAAATTCTTATAATAACGAAGTGGAATAATACAAAAAATAAGAATACAACTTTCAACAAGCTTATCCTATAACAACAGGTACAAAACTCTCATAATATGCATACGATCCTGATAAAAATTTATTTCAAATCAGCGTTTATGGTTTTTTTTTAGGTGGTGGTTGGGGGGGGGGGGGGGTAGAATAAAGGCAATATTAAACAACGATGAACCCGTTAATACAATATTTGGATTTCCCTGGGATATCATAATACTTTTACCTCCACTATCATTTTAACATAGCGCCCACAATAGACATTTATATGCAGCTGGATATCCGTTTAGTCAATCAATGGCTTTCTTAGTAAGTTAGAAAAAAAACATAGCATGCGAAAGTTTAGCTTTCATAATACAAAACTTGTCATTTTTCGTTTCTCCTCTAATTATGTTCTGTTTTTATTTCTATTAACTGGCCTATCTCACTTTATGAAATTATAATAATGTAATTATGATAATAATAATAAAAACTACAATAAACTATACAGTGCAGCGCCATCTCGTGAAAGCTAAAATAAACAAATGATATTGTGAAAAAATTAAATTGTTTGTAAACTTGTACTTAATGTACTTAAAGAATTAAACATTTTATCTGTTTTATGGAACAAAGATTTTTGTTTTGTTTTCAATATATGTACCGTAAAGACTCCACAATAACCTTACTCTTTATTCGATACAATACCCAATATTAAATTTCACAATACAAATATACGCATGAACTTTTCGTGACATTAACTATCACCCCGAGAAATAAAAATATACGAATAAAACAACTGGGTAATATCTGATCAGCTACCTTGCTCCTACCACAAATGTGGAATGTGTCCTCCTCCGCCACCAGACGCGAGATGCGCGTCCCTATCTTCTAGGTGTCCTTGGAGTTGGCCGCTAGCCCAGGTCAGACAGGATGAACAGACTGCCTGCGAGTCACATTCCCTCACGGTGGGTGGGGGTTGGCTTGTGGGGTGGATTTTTCATCGCCTTTGTTCAAGGCTAGGTGTTCAGGTTTTTATGAACGCCAATAAATGGCGGTAAGTAGAGGTTAACCATACAGACAGCGACGATGAAATCAACGAAACCTTTGACCACTGTTATTTTCCGATTTCATGCAACTCTATAAGTCATAATAACATTTCATTTGTGGCTGTTTACTACACCACCCTACAAGGTTCCCAGCACGAGCAAAAACAGTTTAGGTGAAAATCCCCCTCACCGCTGTGGAAGCAACCATCGTAAACATAATTCACTTTTAACATATTATTAGTATTACAGTGTCACAAATTTTTAACATATTATTAGTATTAGTGTCACAAATTTTTAACATATTAGTAGTATTACAGTGTCACAAATTTTCCCCCATCACAAAAATAAACAGACACGGTATTCACGGCACTCATACGTTACACCGATTAATTTAGACATAATTGTTTGTTTTATGTATAGACACGCGGTTTCCCCTAAAGCAGAGATTCTCAAACTGTGGTACGCATACCACTGGTAGTACGTGAAGCTAATATCTATGGTACACGACACAATTAACATAAAAAATCACAAAATTTGTAATAAGCCCTATCTGAGCTTTCCACGTACATACACGTACTACTCTTCTCACTTATCCCTCTACCCCCATAGCCTCGCCAGTATTTTATTCCCTTCAAACTGATAAAAATGTTACCACATATTCTTCAATCATGCCAGAAAAAACAATCGCATCCATCGCATTAATGGATACGAATTTTTGTTACTAGGTTTTTTTTATCTTTGTTTTATAATTAGGCCTGGGTGTGTAATTTTAACAAAAAAGTTGTACGCGAGTGTGAAACGTTTGAGAACCACTGGACTAGAGTATGAACAGTTAAAAGCTATAGTGTACACATACTACGGACATACCATACAACCATGAGTAGTCTTGCATTAATAAGGAATGGAACTTGTTGGGCCCGGCGTGGCCAGGTGGTTCGGGCGCTTGACTTGCAATCAGAAGGTCGTGGGTTATAATGTGCGATCAATCCCACTATTCGTTGGTAAAAGAGTA
>NW_013666518.1:260353-263806 GCF_000517525.1 Limulus polyphemus
GTTTTAAGTGAAAATAACTACACACAAACTAGATGTTTTAAGTGAAAATAACTACACACACACTAGATGTTCTAGCTTTTAAGTGACATTCCAAGCTCCATTTGAAACACCGTTCATCAAATCTAACAAGGTTGACGGGAGAAAATATCGAAATATGTCAATACATTTTTTTTTTTTTCCTTTTTGCTCCCATTAAATAACTTCTATTCCACTCAACCACCACTGAGCATTTACCCCACGATTACCTTATTTACGAAACAATAATCAAATAAGGGAATACTTGGCTTTCTCAAGTGAGCGATATAAATAACATGGTGACCTGAAAAATCTTAAGAAAAGTACAAATAGGATGTTGAGGTAAGCCATTTTACAGCATAGTATAACGTTCTGGTGAGATGCACTCACACACACACACCATGTTCTTGAAAATCAAATAACAAGACTACGTGTAATGGAATTGGTTTTATATTATCATCATATGGTTTGTTATGAATTTTGCGCAAAGCTACTCGAAAGCTATCTGCGCTAGCCATCCCTAACTTAGGAGCGATAGACTAGATGGAAGACAGCTAGTCAACACCACCCACCGCCAACTCTTGGGTTACTCTTTTACCAACGAATAGTGGGATTGACCATATGTTATAACACTCCCACAGCTGAAAGGGCGAGCATGTTTGGTATGACGGGGATTCGAACCTCAGATTGCGAGTCGAGTGCCCTAACCACCAGGCCATGTCAGGGCCTCATCATAGAATATCCAGTACTGCACCACTCGCAATAACAACAAATTCACAAACATAACAACAAAATGTAAACATAGACAATAATGAATTTCATAATTACATCTCACAGCTCCGTAAGATACAGAAATTATAAGGAAGTCACACTAGACTGTAAAATTATTATTTTTTTGTTAAGCGAAAAATTTTCACTTGATCATAAAAATTATTTCTGCCGTATTGGAAAGGTTATAAAACTGTATGTATGACTGATGTATGACGTGTTTTAACTTAGATTTTCAATAACACAGGGTAACCATAAATTCCCGTATATTTTATTTAATCCTTTCTCTACGTATGGGCAACTTAAATCGTATGATAACAACAGCTCATGAACGAAGAAACCAACTGGATACGAAGGCCTCGCTTTTGAATATATTTTCACGCTGGCTTCGTTTCTCCTTAACCAATTAAAATTGTACTGACACGTGCAAGTCAAAACTACTAACACACCTAGCCGGTCATAAAATGTATAAATCATCAAGACAAAAGAGTACGGTACTTGGACATAATTAGGATTTTTTTAAAATAATATTATCACCTATAATAAAGCAAATAATATCCAAGACTGTTATTTCATTGGTCCAAACAACGTTTCCAAACGAACACTTGTAATTTTAATACAGAAAAACAATAAATAAAACCAGTTCATTGTGCTGCGACCCGCAAAACATTTGCTGTAATTTTTATGCCTTTCGCTTATATTTTCCTTATTCTATCATTTTCATGCACGGTATTTTAAGCTACGCTTTCTTGCAGGCATTATGTGTTAGTTCGATATATCCTGGCCTATTCGAAAACAATTTCACACTATCAGACAAACAAACTCATGTAAACGTAACTTTATCTAATAAAACTACACGTAATGTAAACACTAAAGTATAGTAATGATATTTATAATAGTGTACAAAGTATGAAACATTTACACTAAAGAAAAAAAAGTAACTAAAAGGTGTTCATAGCAATCTATCAAATGAACTGAAGCTAAGTTATTGCAAAGTAGACTAAATGTAAAATTGTAATGAAAACAAACTTAGCTGAATATGCAGAAACGTCTGAATGAGTGTTCAGAAAGTGATAAGCATACGGGTTTTGACGAATTGCACATGCGTATTTTAGACCTAAATGAGTCGAGAAAGCCCATAGCAATTGTATTTAGTGTAATGTTGATTTTTTTAGGAAATTACACAAGGGTTAAATGTTTTTGTGTGAAATGTTTTGCAAATAAAAAATCAAATTTAAAATCGAAGCCAGTCATCACGTGATACCCGATATTGTGCTATCGTGTAGCATGTTTGACAGCAAAAATCAAGTAAAATGATTCTGAATGGAAAAGCCATACGCAATTCGGACTCCTCGGGCAAAGACCCTTCTAACGAGAAAAGTTCCAGACAAACGCAAGCGTATTATTTATATAGATTAATGATAAATTGTAGCTTTGTTTTCGAATGGTGATAGTTACATGGGCTCCAGAATCGTTTACTCGTTTAAATAATTTTCTTTTAATACAATTTGATTGAATGTTTGTAGATAATCCATGCAAAATGGATATACTTGTAAAGTGAAACCTATCCAATGATTGTTATTGTTGTAAACCATATTTTCAATGTTTCAATTCGGATGTTGGCTAGAGGGCGCATGAAGTTAAGATCAAGTAAGTTTGTAGGAGTAGGCCTAGAAAGGTCCAAATCTTACGTCACGAATATTAGTCAATTCGTGGAATATTGATGACAAGAGTAGGTTATTAATACTAGAATCGGTGAAGCATCGAGTTAGTATGTTTTGCTTTCAGTTGATAAAGCCACCAAGTATCAGTGAGCTTTAGTCCATTGAAGTATTTAGATCGGTATTAGTTAAGGCATATATTCAGTTACTGAATTGACTAGTCGTGAAATGTACAAGTAATTTTATTTTTTACGTTAGTTCTGGTATTTACAACAGTATACAAGTGAAGTGAAGACAGATTGTAGAAACGCTAAGGAAGAAATGAAGTTTTTTTTGTTATTGTGGACTGGACTTATTTTCATCTAACAGTTTAAAAGAGCCGGCCCAACGAAAGAACGATATTACAATATTATTAACAGAAATCTACATTATGGAAATTTTTTCAAGGTCATTATATTAAATACTTGTTGGGGTTTTTTATATTTATTACAAGCTAAGTGAAACCTACATTTAACGTCATGACACTGTGTATGTCACCACCTGGAGGCGATAACAACAAATAAAAATTCTTCCTCGGAATTGGTTTGCTGATACCCTTAAACTGTTGTTATGGTTACAGTAGACGTAGCTCACACCACTAGTATTCCCAGAACCTATAAATTCTTGCCACTATTCATCTAGTGGGCGTTTTAAAACAAACTTGTTGACCAAGTAAATAATTAGTGTTTTACGTACGTAAACAATGGGTTTAGAAGTCGACATTTTTATTAATTACTTTCTTTAAAATTCATGAACTAAAATATACGTACAAGATTTATACGATCGTAACAGGAGATTCAACGTTCCCTTGAACATATATGTTCATTATTTTTAATTACAACAGAAACTCCACTAATACAAAAACATGTTAACTTGACGCAACAACCGCCGGTTTAGTGTAAATTTTCAAGCAATATCAGCTGAACAAGGTTGAAGATGAAACTTCATACATACGTATCTTTAGGCGGGG
>NW_013666518.1:264688-269513 GCF_000517525.1 Limulus polyphemus
ATCTCCAGGTAGGGAACCCTGTGTCACCTAATGAAGTTTAAAACTAACTTTACACATATTTATCTCCAGGTAGGGAACCCTGTGTCACCTAATGAAGTTTAAAACTAACTTTACACATATTTATCTCCAGGTAGGGAACCCTGTGTCACCTAATGAAGTTTTTAAACTAACTTTACACATATTTATCTTTAGGTAAGGAACCCTGTGTCACCTAACGAAGTTTAAAACTAACTTTTCACATATTTATCTCCAGGTAGGAAACCCTGGTCACCTAATGAAGTTTTAAACTAACTTTACACATATTTATCTTTAGGTAAGGAACCCTGTGTCACCTAACGAAGTTTAAAACTAACTTTTCACATATTTATCTCCAGGTAGAAAACCCTGTGTCACCTAATGAAGTTTAAAACTAACTTGACACATATTTATCTCCAGGTAGGGAACCCTGTGTCACCTAATGAAGTTTTAAACTAACTTTACACATATTTATATTTAGGTAAGGAACCCTGTGTCACCTAACGAAGTTTAAAACTAACTTTTCACATATTTATCTCCAGGTAGAAACCCTGGTCACCTAATGAAGTTTTAAACTAACTTTACACATATTTATCTTTAGGTAAGGAACCTTGCGTCACCTAATGAAGTTTTAAATGAACTTCATACTCGTTTACTTATATAAGAACTTTTGAATAAAAGTAGAGTGTAACAATATGTAAACCACACAATATCTACTACATCCAGTGCCGACGAGGCCTTTCTCCCAATACCGGAGATCTTAGAAATACGAGAAACACATTAGTGGTTGAGACGTTACTTAATACCAGCAAACTGCTGGTAATAACAACCGTTTCGGCGTGAATTGATGACGTGTAATTTTCATCAAGTTCATGTCACTACGCGTCACAATTAGTGTAATAATTTGTTTTTAAACACTACATTATTTATTTAAACATTAAATTTACTTTTTTTTTTTTTTTTTGGTAGAGGGATCTTGTTTAACCTAACAGAAATTTTTGGATGAAGAAAGTGCTTTTTGGTTGCATTTTGCATTTGATGTCACACGTGAGCGGAAATTTAGTTATTATTCACTTGATTATCTCAAATTTAGCATAGTCACTAAATCTGATCCCCCAGGAAGACTTCATTATCATGAAATGCCTTCGCGAATTGAGTTTGTCATAACAGGGTTCAGAACAAGCTATGGTGGGATTGGTTAAGGTCATAGTGTATAAACACCTATTATTGATCGCCTCATAAAATAAGATTTGAGTGTCCCAAAAGTCGGTTGTCATTCTGAGATTAAGGAAATTAACATTAATTTTCGTGCTGTTTTTTTCCCCGATTTTTAGATGATTGCACTGATCCACGTGTGGAGGTGATCTGGACTGAACGTATTCAGTACTGTATCAGTTGTGAGGACGGACACGTGGAAAATAATCTGTAAATACATTCAGCTTATGGACATCCAGTTTTGGGACACTCTGTAGATCTTCATTCTTTCTAACCCCCAAATGGTCAGTATAATTATATTCACAGGGTGTAGCGATAGTATCTTCATTCTTTCTAAAGCCCAATGGTCAGTATAATTAAATTCACGGGGTGTAGCGATAGTATATTCATTCTTTCTAAAGCCCAATGGTCAGTATAATTATATTCATAAGGTATAGCGATAGTATCTTCATTCTTTCTAAAGCCCAATGGTCAGTATAATTATATTCATAAGGTATAGCGATAGTATCTTCATTCTTTCTAAAGCCCAATGGTCAGTATAATTAATTCATAGGGTATAGCGATAGTATCTTCATTCTTTCTAAAGCCCAATGGTCAGTATAATTAAATTTATAGGATGCAGCGATAGTATCTTCATTCTTTCTAAAGCCCAATGGTCAGTATAATTATATTCATAGGGTATAGCGATAGTATCTTCATTCTTTCTAAAGCCCAATGGTCAGTATAATTATATTCCTAGGGTATAGCGAATAGAATCTTCATTCTTTCTAAAGCCCAATGGTCAGTATAAATAAAATTATAGGATGCAGCGATAATATTTTCATTCTTTCTAAAACCAACTGGTCAGTATATTTAAATGTATAGGATGTAGCGATAGTATCGCTATATTTGGAATATCTCGTTTAATATCTCTTTTAGGTCAGATATTTCGAAAAGTCCAGTGGCTACAAGATAATCTAGAACAGTCGTAGCCTGTGAAGTCTGGTAAGTTTTACAAATGTATCACGCTGTACAGACCTTATCCTTTCTGAAATATATGACTTGTTTGTAGTGTTCTACATTTTATGAACTATTTGATAAAAACTGTGTGTGTCGGATTATAGCTCTCGAACCGCTGGACCGATTGTCATCAATCCTGGCGTATACCCTTAGGGCCCCCGGAGAATAACAGTGAAGTTGGGGTTCTGTTCTGACCACTGTGTCACCTCCCCCAGTGGGGAGGGACCCCTACGTCTTCACCGTGAGTTTAACGGGTCAGCTAGTATATACTAGATGTACGTACGCAAGGTCCCTGAAAGTGTTCTGTTTCAAGAGTAAATAAAACCAAAATTAAAAAGAGTAACAAATAATTTTATTTCTTGCTTTTGAAGTTCATATGTGATGCTGTGTTGTAGCCTACAGAGTTTACAATTCTTCTCGTGATTCATAGCATGCGCTCGATTTATTGATGTCACGACAGAACAAATTGCAACGTTAAGCGTCTCTTATGTTACGTCATTTTAGCGTCTACTGACTGACAGACAACACTACTGTAAAATGGTGCGAGTGGTTAAAACAGGTGACTTCGCCAAGCGGCCTTAGCCCGCTTTCGGGGAAATTTTAATGTTTGGAGTATTGGATGACACAAAAGTAGTTTTGTTTCAAACTTAGAAAAACAAAAACAGAATTCCACGTTTAGAGTAATTTAAACACCTCTCATTACACACAAAAAAGTTTCTTTCTATAGCGTTTGAAAACAAAACAAGGTCATTTGAATATATCTGATAATATAACAATTAAATACAGATACGCTAAAAATTAGCGAACCTTCTCTTCATTAACAAAAATATATTTTAGAATTATACTCGAACTACGTATATACTGGTTAATTGTTGTTACGTCAATTGAATATTATACAAAAGATTCAATTCAAAGATAGATATAGATGTACATACAGGAACTAGCTTATGTTATGTCAGTGTCATTTTAACATGGGATGCAATATATATATATATATATATATATATATATATATAAACTGACATTCGTGTCAGTTTGACGCAAATTTCAATGACATATAAAATTCTATTAAAGCAGAATACTTCAGTTTCCCTCTCTGTGTGGATGTAGGCCTAACACGTTTCCCATGATACTTTAAAGAACTGAAATTATTCGTTTAGTACGTTATATTTGCTTTTTAAAGTGACTCGTACGGCTGATCTATTTTATTAAATACGGAGGTACCGTATTCAACAGATATGGGTTAATTTTGAAATCATAAATTCCTGTTCATTTTGAGAAAACACAGAGTTGAAAGAACAGTGATTTGAAACTTGTTAATTTAGTTTGATAATTTGATATCTATCAAAACTATATGTGGTACTGCTTTGAAAATAGTTAAGTAACCCTGAAATTAGGCCTAAACCTAATCTAGAGAAAATAGTCACATTTTAAGTATTTATGGAAGTCTATATATCTACGAAGTTTGGTGAAACGGTTTGTAATTACTCAGTTAGAAATGGTATATAAACAGACAAATAGTGCACACAGTACGATCATAAACTGTCCTAAAATAAGAGAAATTTTGAAGTTACGTTTAGATCAAACATTTTCAATTGCACTTTTGAAAATTAATGGGTTATGTGTGTATCTAAGACAATTCTACATTTCAATATTTTCGACCTGAACACAATACACTAAACGGATAGGTAACAGAACCCAAGGTCCAGACACACCTGTCCGTAATTGAACATAGTTGACCAGAGGAAGGACGAACCAGTCGGCAGCACTAGCCACATTACTTTTAACCAAACATCAAGATTAGCTAGCTGTCCGGGTTCTAAATCATTCACAGCTGCGCGTACAAAGCATGCTCAGCGGCATATCGCAACTCGAACCGTGGTCCTTCCAGTCCGCTATCCAATAGACAACGTCCTTTTAAAACCAATTATCTCAATTATCTATTTCTTTAAAGGGCACTCCCCGAACTCTAAAACACTAGAACATTTACCGAAACATGCCAAGATAATAAAACATAATAATCTTAACTTAACTAGAGCATAAACGTTAGCTACACGTGTCTTTTGTTTGTCTGAAACTGAACTTCATACGTCCATGAGAAATCTTAGCTTTCTTCTCCATATATAGATAAATGTATAGGTTACCGCTATTTCCATCGCACACAGTAATAATTTTCCATCACTTTTCACGATTTATGTAAAAGAAAAGAAAATATTAAAAACTTAACACTGATAATGCAGTGAATCGAAGATATTTTATTACAAGTTACAGCTTTCAGAGTAAGGAAGAATATTTTTTGGAACACATATGACGTTTCAATCATTTGTGCGATCATTCTCAAGCACATAAGTTTTAACAGTAAAGAAAGTTTTAGTATTTAAATCAGTAAGTAAATTCAAAATGAAATTAGAAAATAACACATGTTTATACCTGTATCTATTCTACTAACAGTCTAGCATTAATGTATTCTCACAAAAACAGATTCTCGTAACGTCATAAATATCTATCTATACTATTATTCTGCTTGTTTGTACGTACGACCGTTACGCTTTCTGATCGAGAACCTGCTACATAAGCATGCGTAGTTAGAATGTTT
>NW_013666518.1:270251-278179 GCF_000517525.1 Limulus polyphemus
AAGTTAAAGTTTTATAAAGTACGGCCTATATAGAAGTGGATTTACACATTTCTTTGTCTACGATTACAATTCGTTTGTATTGTGCAAGAAATAGTATATTTAAAGAAGTACTGTTACGATAAAGATACTAATTTGACCGGAAATGTTTTGCGGGTCTCTGCTAGTTATTAGATTTATACAATAACAATTCTTATAATTAGAAGAAAACAAAATAATATTGTTATACGACATCAAGCAACATTGTTATTAATTTTACAATTGGTTTCTTTTGTAAACACGCTTAATAGTATGTATTTTTCTGCGATGCAAACAATTGCTTATTATATTAAGCAATTATGTTTTGAGTTGAACCAACAAATGGAGTGTATATTTATGTAAGCTTATACAACATAAATACTGATTAATTAAAGCCATACATCTATATATTTCTACATATACTGTCACAGTTTAGGCTTAGTTTTCAGCGAGATACGAGAGTATCGAATCCTCAACATTCACGAAATAACACCTAAGTAGATAGATAGCCATATTACTGTCAGAGTAGGACTGACCGTAGGTGTAGTTGCAATGAATCAACTTTTAAGATAATCGAGTCCAACACAAGTTTAGTTCTTAAAATTACGAAGAGGGCATCAAGATTTTTTTAAATTTCTTAACAAAGACGTTTATGTATGTATGTATATATGTACGTATATATATTAATAATACAAAATATTAATATATTCCACTTCAAACACAATCTGAGAAATAACTTTGCATTGCTTATAACACAATATTTAACAGATATATTTATCATTTGTCCAAGTGATTCAAACAAGGTGAATACACTTACTCCTGGAAACCTATATTATCCAGTACTATTTGATTGATATGCTTTAGGATTCCACTTTAAAAAAATGGTAAATGGTTACAATCGTAAAAGCAAGAACGTGGCTTAGAAGTGTAGCAGCAGCATAGTTAACAATCTGAAGTTTGACAATCGTATAGTTAATAATGAATTGTTTAAAAACTACATAATTATGCGTTTTTAATTTACTTACCATCATTTCTGAAGGGGAGGGTGAAGAGGGAACGTTATTCCATACAAGCGTATAACATTTCTGAAGGGGGGAGTGAAATGTTGTTATTATTGTTTATTTGTTGATTTTTTGTGTAATACACTGTTATAAGCATACCTTTTCAAGAGATTTCAGAAATTTGGGAAATCGGCTTTTTTAACTAATTCAAACTTGTATTCCATACAAGTGTATAACATTTGCTTATTCTCGTTACGCAACCGAAAGACATCGTACGCAATATACACAGTTTTATATTTCAACATATACGCAAGAGGCGTACTGTGATAATACCCTTTGATACACTGAAGTATCTATCATTATTGAAGAAACAAACATCGTGAAGTAAAGAGTGTATATCGCTTCCTATTAAGACATCTTTTTTTTTTCCAGTAATAACAAGGACTTTTGATTTCATGCTGTCAAATGATACAAAAATAATATTTTCTGTCTCTGTGTATGATATGAAAAAGGTTGGCGTACCACAGTATTTTTCGAAACGTTTTTACGCAGATTTATTATACCAATATTTGCTTTTCAACCTGATTTTGTTTATTTGTCGTCAAGCGCAAAACTACACAGTGGGCTATCTGCGCTCTGCCCAATTAGGGCAGCGAACTCCTATTTATAGGGAATTACGCCCTCAGATATTTACAACCTGGTAACTCACACTTACAACATGTATGATACAGACTTGTTTTTATCAACCAAAAGCGTGGGCCTAAAGATCAGATAACAGAGAGTGACAAAGACATGTTGTACACAGGCAACTAATTCAAACAACCCCTGATCCGTTTTTATTGAAACAAAGGTAATATGCGTGTTAGATACACCACAAGGATCAAAGTTTGTACATATAGCACACATACCAGCCACTAGGTGGTACCACACGGTGGCCTAGTTAGCGTGTACAACAAGAGACCCATATTTCATGTTCCAAAAGTACGCACACATACACATCTACACATGCATGGTCCGTGTTTTGCCTTAATGCATCAGTCGTAGCTGAGGTTTTATCAGGTAAAAGTATTTATGTGTGGGGGCGAGAGTCCGGAAGCACGTGTGTTCTACACGAACCTCAGCCGCTTTCCCAAATTTCTGAAATCTCTTGAAAATGTATGCTTATAACAGTGTATTACACAAAAATCAACAAATAAACAATAATAACAATATTTTAATTATTTTAGAAAATAATATATATATATATATATATATATATCATGCGAGAGTTTCGTATTCCCTAAACATTTTCCCCGGTAGTTGTTTAAAATATACTTGAAAAGTTAAATATCGACACACTGGCTTTATAGATACTCTTTATTCTGATGCAATTGGTAAAATCTACTGAACAGAGTTCCGTTCTCGTAAAAATACAATTTTCCACACCATTGTTTGAAAAAAAAAAGTATTCGGACTTCGTGTCAAAAGGCCAAGAACTAACTAAATCTGATTACTAATCTAGCCGAGATGAACAGTGCCGAATTAGTGGTTATAAGTGGAAAAAACTGATTCATAAAGTATCTTACGAATGACGGCCTTGTGTAACACTAGACAGTGTTGGGTCACATAATGACGTTGGTATACACGCAGAATATAATTTTTCACGCTTTGATGCTGCATACACAAACATCATAACTTCCGAAACAACTATGTCAGTCGTATGTTCTCCAGTGACTCTATTAACACAATAACTGTTTGTTTTTATCAATTATATATTTATTTTTCCTTGAAACTGCAACTTGCATCTGCAATGTCTTGGAATCGAGAAATGACATGTTAGTCATTTTACAAACATTTTATGCTCATTCCACTTACATAAATACAAAGCTAAGCCTAATCTAAATATACCTTAACGGAGTTTTGGCTTAACTTTAGATCTTTATAAATCTTTCTTATACTCGCTGTCTCTAGCGAATTCTTATTTACTGATTTGGTAATTTATGTAAATAGCCAAAGGCCCATTCCCCAACAACCTAACACTTACAGTCAGTGAGGTTAAACATGTGTTGACTTGATGTGTTAATTCTTATAAACACTGTAAACTCTGCGTTTTGCCCTTTTTAACACTGCATATGGGCCTTCCATGCCCACTCAATTTTGGAGATAATATTTTCTTCTTGGAGTTACATAACAAGCTAGAGCATAGGCTTGTTAGCATTTAGATGATACTGAGTAACAATGGACAGTGTTACTGGTATTTCTCAATTGGTGTAATTCATATAGGTTTTGTTCATTCAGAACTAGGAAGTAACAAGAACATCTTCAATTCCCACTCAAAGTGTTAGAGACGGTGGAACTTTCATGTCCCGTGATTCTGTAGCAAGTACTATTCCTCATACATATACCAAGTTAAACAAGAAGAGGTTTCATCATTCTACTTTTCTGGCAACCACTACAGCTCAATGTCTGGATTATCTTTCCAATAATCTAGATATTTTGAGAAATAATTTGAAAAATAATCTCTCTCTCTATATATATATATGGAGAACTCTTCTTTAACATGTTAAAGGGTTTTTAAACGCCACTGACCATGGAGAGAAGTAACTCCTATCCACTCACTCTGATAGTTAAGCACAAAGATCAAAGACACATTTAAAATAAACTTGATGTCTAAGGTTATGCAAAACGACTTGCATAAAAAATAACTTGGGAGAGTTTGTATTTGCTATCTTACACAAAATGTCTACTTCGTCATGTGATTTCGTACAACAGTTGGTAATATAAACAAAATTTAAAAGTTTTATCCACTACCAAATTGATAAGATTCAACGGAAATAGAGGGATTCTAGAGACTCGTTTTCATGACTTTTAAAACACGGGAGAATCCATCATAAAGAGAAATGCTTGCTTAGGATGTACTCCTGTACCAATTCAGTCAGAGTGTGTGGCTGTCGCTTAGCAACGTACGTAGTTTCCGCTGACAACAGGTCAATGATCATTCCTTTCACAACAAAGAAGGGTTGAGATGCATGCTGGATGGTAGGGACTTACGGAAATCGATAGATGAACAGAAAAATATGTTTTCAATATATATATGTATATATAAGAGGAATATTCCATACGAAGGTTCAACCACCTGAGGACATTACAGACTAATGAATCCTAATTTCACGTCGGTAACGATATATATATACAAACTTCGTTACTACACCAAATATTAATATTTTTGTTTCGATAATTACTAGTTGATTTGTATACTTCATACACAACTTTGAAATATAAGTCTTAATTCTTCTCATTTCTTAGGATATTTGGGAAAAGCCACTATAGCTTACGGCAGCGTTTCCCAAAGCGGGGTTCCCCCCAAGAGACGCAAACGATCTCTTGGGGGAGAGAGTTGCGAGCGGTTAGGGTTGATCAATAGTGCAATAATGCAAAATTAACTGTTTTAATACCTTTTTTTTATTAGTGAAAATAATAAGTAATTAATACAACACATATAGCACCCGTGTATTATATCTTGTCATTTAACTCACTCTTTCACTTATTTAAAAAAAATGAAGGGGCGAACAATAAATCATAATTATTGGGGGGGGGGAGTGGATGACAAAAGTATGGGCAACGCTGGCTTTCAGAGTTCTCCGTTGAAATCAGTACACGATTCAGTCATAGAATGTTGACAGGTCATAACGTCTTTCTTTGTTTTGACATGCAAACGTTTATAAATTACACTGACATACTTTTTTCCCGTGTGACTTTCTTAGGTAATGTCAAAAACACATCTAAACTATTATATGGCAGAGATAGTATAGTTGACGTCATATATTCTACTTTACTTTCACTCGTAAGTTATTTGAAGTAGTATTGGTTGTTTACAATCTGTTCTGTACCTTAATGGACATACCAGACAAATGGTTACGTCAGAGATCCTAAAGGCTTGATTACAGCCATACCTAATATAGATCTTCTGACCAAATGGAGATCTACCAGTCAGCAACATCCGCCACCTGAAAGCGGTTTTTACTGTCACAGTTATAGCTTACCAGAGCCGAGAGGGCAGAGCATGCTCGGCGTCAAATCCCAGTTCGAACTTTGACCATTCTGATCAGCAAACCCAATGCTAACCATCAGGCCACACCTTGCCAGGTTATTATAAACTCTCATTTCATATGGATTTACGTAAACGCCCAACATGAAACTTTTGTCAGCCAAAAGAGTCCAGACTAATCTTCAAAAATTTAGCTGTTTTGATGAATATGCAAAACTATCCAAAGCTCTCTTAGGTTTTCTTGTCAATATTTCTCAATAAAGATTATAATTATCTAACTAATCCGGAAGTTGATAATTAAAAAATAGTGTGCGTATACATAGTCCCCCCCCCCACCTCACTCTGGTTTTCAAGAATTTTCATTGATTATTTATCGATTAATTAAAACTTACATCAGAGGATTAACATATTAGCTACCATGTGCCCCACCGGTGGATCACAATCGACTTTTAGTTATGGACCGCGTGACACACTGGTGGGTTACATATAAAAAATAGCTTCAATGAGCCAATTAAACGTAGTATAGTTAGTTACCAATATAAATATTAGACACCTAGGATAAGTAAAATAAAAAAAACGAAACGTGGTTGGCACTATGGTAGGAATTATTAATACTATTGGTGGCTGCGAACGTGTTAAGCCTGGATTTAGCTTTACTGAATCTTAGTTCTCGGTCCTTCTGATTTAGTACCTCTTAAACCCGCAAGGGGCAATCTGAAGGTTTGTTATTTGTATGGTAAAGAAGATCACGCCCTTCTCTTACTTGTTAAAAAAGTGATTCCGATTTTTGGAGATCGCGAGTAGCTGCCTGGTTAATCATTTCGAGCAAATCTTTTTTTTTATTTTTTTTATATCTAAGAAAGCACTGTTGCGGGTAAGCATCATTACAACGGTGGCAAAAATTAATAACGTATTTTTTTCCAGGCAACAGTACCCGGTTTTCATTTGTAAAATTAAATGCTAAAAAGTACCTGGAAAATCCTGTAAAGAAAATTAAAACCGAAAACTAGATACATAGTTGCTTACTTAGGAGAAAGTAGCTAAAAAAGCCCAAAAATTATGACAGCACCAAATATCAAATGTTTTATACGGTGTATTTCTGGCCCTACCAGACATTATTAATATCCAAATTTAATTGGTCCCTTTCTAATTTATTATTTCACAACCCAGAAAATACTCGCACACGTGTACTATTATTTTTAAAGCAATAAAACCTGTCTTCCTAAACTTTGAATAAATTGCAGAAGCGTGGCTTTTAGTAAATGGCAGGGTTTTAAAAAAGGGGGATTTTTCAGTAATAGCACATTTTTGCTTAGAATATCTAAGTATTCCTCAAAACTGATTACAAAATCAAGTTACACGGGAACTCAGAGAAGGGAAAAAACATTTTGTACAACTGTATAAAATCTGAAATAAATAATTAAATTTAAGTGTACTAAACAATTAGTAGGTTTAAAATTATTTAAAAGTCAGCAGTTTATCTTTAATAATTAGTCACAATTACAAATTAACGAAACGTAAATCACAGACAAAATTACCTATCTTTAATCATACATGCAAAGCATCACTAATTAATAGGATATAATTCTAACGTTCAGATTATTAGTTTTTGATCAACAAAGCTCCTAATCACTTTAGATTTTAACCATGCTCCTAATCTCTTTAGATTTGTTTAACTAAGCTCCAAAGTTCTTTTTAAATTTTAACCACGCTCTTCAGTTCATTTTACCTATTGTTTAATTAAGCTCCAAAGTTATTTTGGGCTTTTGTTTAGTCATAATTTTCAGTTCTTTTTAGAATTTGTTTAAACATCCTCCTAAGCTCTTTAGATTTTGTTTAACCAAGCCCCTCACGTCTTTAAATCTTATTTGACCAAGGTCCTCCACTCTTTAAATCTTATTTAACCAAGCTCCTCCGCTCTTTAAATCTCATTTAACCAAGCTCCTCCGCTCTTTAAATCTCATTTAACCAAGCCCCTTACCACTTTAAATCTTGTTTAACCGAGCCCCTCAACTCTTTAGATTTTGTTTAACCGAGCTCCTCACCTCTTTAGATTTTGTTTAACCACACTCCTAAGCTCTTTAGATCTTGTTTAACGACACTCCTAAGCTCATTAATTTTTTTTAACCACGCTTCTCAACTCTTGTTTAACCAAACTCTTCAGTTCTTTACATCTTATTTAACCAAATTCCTCCAGACTTTAGATCTTGTTTAACAACACTCCTAAGCTCTTTAGATTTTCTTTAACCACGACCTCAACTCTTGTTTAACCAAACTCTTCAGTTCTTTACATCTTATCTAACCAAACTCTTCCAGTCTTTAGATCTTGTTTAACCACCGTTTCCACCAAGAGTAAAACAATGCATTTGTTGCAAGATTTAAAACCATTGGATACAGAAGAGTATTAACATTAACAGATTTACCTCACCCAACTGTGATATTTAAACATTTAATTTCCAGAATTACTCACGACTCCTTTAACTCACCCAATATTAATATATTCAAACATTCGATTTCTAGGGTCACTCACAATTAGATCTGACGATTCTACTTTTATTAACTTACAAGTTATAACATATTAATTACCAAGTGGCCCTGCCTTTGAGCAAATACTGTATAGAATTGATGACTAACAACACAATTTCGTAAGTCATTCAGACAGCACATAAACTACAGGCTCCGTGACTAACATATATATCGAACTGGTGTATTTAAGTTTTACACTCACAAAAAAGAAACCTATCATTCTATAGGTATTTGAAAAACTTGTAGCATTCCGCCACAATTTAATTCTTCGTATTGTTAATGCTTCGTATTAACGCTACAAGTTCGATTTTCGATACCTCACTACTATAAAGGCTTGGCTTTGGTCTGATATTTCATTG
>NW_013666518.1:278315-280427 GCF_000517525.1 Limulus polyphemus
CACTGATGAGGAGTGGAATTCTCCGAAACTAGTCTGGCTCACACACACCCCAATGAAAGAATATATTATTCCAAGCTTTTACTTGTTGTTAAATAAATGTTTAAACAACTTTATTTATTTAACATCTATATGTTGACTTCGATTACTAACATTCAAAAAGAATTAATATGGTTAATGAAAAAATCAAAAAAATCTACAAATGCATACCCAAATAAATATATAATCATTATATTATTTACAAATGTTATATAAAGAATGTCATTATATGGAAGTCCTATCTTGATTTTTAAAAACTTTCAATTTAGACGCAATAACTTTTTTTTTACACCTAGAAGAACATTTTAAGCACCCATTGCAACTTAATCAAACTTTTAAGTGTATTTATTTAAAACAGTAAACCTTAATTGTCGTCATAATATGGCAATAAATTACGATTTATTACAAAACTAACTTATTGTATTAACCCTAAGGAAAGTGAGTTCCGTAAGGGAATATCACATTCATAAAGGATAGACATAAAACCCTGATTCAACAGACACTAGATGTCACGAAAATAAACCTCGACAGTCACGCGACACCTGCTCAAACCGAGCGATAAAGCCATACTTCAGAAAGTGACCAGTGTCAAGACATGTTGACAGAACTAAGTATTTTATCTCGGTCTGTAATCCCTGGCATTGAGTCAGCTTCAATGTGAATTTTCAGAGAGCCCCATCCAATTAATCACGTGAACAGTTCACGAGAAACGGACTGACCACGTGAAGTGTTTATTTTGTCTTTTATAAAACAACAAGTATCATTCGCCAAAAAGAAATACTTTAGATATTAGATATGAGCGAAAGAGTATTTTCTGAGGGCATTCGCAACGTTCACAAACTATTCAACTAAGAATTCGGCAATCTAATAATTATTTAAGTATAAATGTATGCATGTATTTTTCCTCTCAAATATCAACAAACTACCTTCTTTAGAGCCCCCTTTGGTTGCTTCCATTGTAAAATTTTATAATGTTTCTTTTATAGGATTGTAAAACTCTCCCGATAGCTCAGCAGCAAGCTTATAAAGCTAGAATTCGAGCTTGGATCCTCCTTAATTGATGACATCTACCTCTTTCTTTTTACAACTACATATTAATAAATAACTTCCCACTTGTAAGCTAACAATACATAATGCTAACCAATGACTCCTTACTACAGACACAGTAACACAAACACTTATACTATTTACTCATAATGCTAACCAATGACTCCCTACAACAGACACAGTAACACAAACACTGATACTATTTACTCATAATGCTAACCAACGACTCCTTACTACAGACACAGTAACATAAACACTGATACTATTTAGTCATAATGTTAACCAACGACTCCTTAGTACAGATACAGTAACACAAACACTGATACTATTCACTCATAATGCTAACCAATGACTTCTCACCAGAGACCAAGTAATGCACATTACTGACTTGCAACATATGACCTAATAACATGACTATGTACAATGGCATCCAATGCCTACACATTAGAGACCTCAAAATGAAGCTAACATACTGATTTTGTACTGAAAAACTACCAACATAACTACATAAAATGCTACTACTAGTAACCCTATAACCACATAACAATTTGAAGAATCATTGTACTTGTTGACTATCAGAGATCTAAAAACTAACCCAAATACACTGTGAACAACTGTATATTTAACAAAGAAATTTCGTACACACACACACACATATACATATAACCCAACTGTTAGTGTACTGGACCATGGATTTGTGGGGCCACTGTTTGCACCACTTACACACACACAGAAAAAAAAAGGAGTAATATTTGGTCATACATAAGTTGGAGATGCACAAAGTTGACTAGCTGCTTTACCTCTAGCCTATCAGTCCAAAATTAGGGACAGTTAGTGCAGATAAACCTCGAGTAGCTTTGCACAAATATCAGAAAACAAACAAACACATACATATATATATATATATATATATATATATATATATATATATATACTACTACTTACTTACTACTACTAGTACTACTACTAACTAATTACGTTACTTAACTACTAATTTAATTTTATTACGTAACGTAAGTAACTACCTAA
>NW_013666518.1:280451-288201 GCF_000517525.1 Limulus polyphemus
ACATACTATATATATATATATATATATATATATATATATATATATATATATATAATGCTTACCATTAACTCTTCACTAGATCCTCAATAATGTTCCTAATCAATATTTTATGCTAAAGATACACCCTTATTCAATAAAATCCCACTAATAATGTTACTACACAAAGGATACAAAACAAGACCTCCTAATACAGACCCACAAACATGTGTATATAATGCTGACTAACAGATTCCTACCAGACCTTAAACATTACTATAATAAAACACAATTCACTCACACTTTACCAGGCCTAACAATTTAAATATATCTATATGCTACCCATTAAGAATGTAACTAGAAATAATGCTATCTTACAGACTCTCTCTAGAGATCAGTCCTAACTACATAAAACACCATCTACTACATCCTTCATTAGACCAAACAATGCACCATACCCAACATTATTCACAGACTTACTTCCACAAAATTATCAACCTAACTCCACAAAGCACCCTCTACTGGTTAATGACTAGAACTACTGAATGAACATCTTCTTCAATATGTAGCCTACTTATTTTTTTTGTAATCATTTATAACTGTTTATGTATTCATTATCTCTTTATGTAAGTTTCTCATCATTGCAAATTTGGTCATTCTGATATCTCTGGTACACAGTGGGAAGTCTGGCTTGTTCCATTCCTTCCCCTCTCCCCAGCTCTGATGCTGTATGCTATTCCTTAGTTTATATATGTGAATTACTGGACAAATATTTTAAAACAATAATTCTAAATACACAAATATTCAATAAAAGATATAACACATTGTTTTTGCTGGAATAAATCTCTCAGTTTGGTAAGGTATAAATCCTACTCTGGTAAACAATAAATTGTAATAAGCTTACAATACCCCTCACAAATGAAGGTTGTTCATCCTCAGGAGCCATTGACAGAGACCAATATCAGTGTTTGATTTACCCATTCATTTATGCAACATATAACTTACCTCCTTGTCATCTGTAATTGACAACCCAAAGTGTGAAGAAAAACATCACTTGTGAAACTGAAAGGTGAAATGGCCAGATGGTAGACCAGGAGGATGTGAAGAACTAATTTACAATAGGGGGGTCTATGTATCTGCTGTGAGTTACGTAAGCTCATAAAAAACCCTCTAAAATCCATCAGATTACTACATTAACTTGCATTTACTCATTTGTGACTTTTTTTTTATGCATTTTAACTACTGCACAGTTAGAATTAAAATGTTTAAACATTCAAATGTAATTTTGGCAGAATGATCCCCAAGAAACATCAACAAAAAATAGGTCACTCCAAGTATTAACACCATACAATGAAGCACATCTTGCAGGCTAATACAGCAGATTACTACTTTCAACAGTTCCTCAAAAGAACACTTTATTCACTATAAAAAACTAAGAGAAATCCAGTTTTACATCAGAATTGTTTATCCATTATCTGATAGACAAATTCTTTTATAATAATTTTTACAATTATGAAGTTATAACAGTCCAATACACATTATATGTATGCATCTATGCATCTCTGTGCATAACTAAGTAGACTTCATTAGGACATGTTCCTCAATATCCATACATTTCACAATATGTATACACAACACCAATGGAAAGAAATTTTTTACTTACATGTGCTATACCATTTACTGCATACCCGGAATTGACAAACCCCTGAAAAAACAAAACAAAACCTTAACACACAAAATCAGACACTTAAGAAAAATTAGGTCTCTATTATGCTTTACTTATACTTCTTAACACTTATAAACAACATTATTCTTCTATCAGTTCCAAACCTTTAGATTAGGAGGGTCCTTTTCTATTTGATATAGTAGCTGTAAAGTAATTTTCCACAAGAATACTCATTAGTGAAAATGAAGAAAAAAAGGACAATGAAAATGACATATGATACATAATCCTATTCACTAAAAAAATAGGTATATTTTGATCAATAAATGCACCAAAAAACCAATAGCATGTAACCTCCCTCTTAAATATTTTCAACATCAACAAATTAACCTATTTCTATGCAAAATGATTTAGTATGTCCAATGAATACATTTCATGGCAGGAGTTTTATATTAATTTTTTTAACTATCAAAGTTCCACATTTTTATTGAGTTACACCATCATACTAAAACCACAAATATGTTAAAATATACTGTCTGTTTTAGCTATAGAGAGTAGTGGAATTTGGCCAGAATGAGCCAGAACACTGTGGTGGGAGAGAAAATGTGACCCCAATGGTGTTCCAGAAGGAATTAGGAACAAGTTTGCATTTATAAACAAGTTTTTGTTGTTCTAGCACAGTGCCCCCCTTGTGTACTGGCTGAAAGGCTCTGGCTATACCCCTGTACTCCACCAGCCAAAAGAAGACCCCCCCCCAGTTTTTTTTTCCAGTTCTACCATTGACTATAGTAACACAGCCAGTCAAATTGTATAGATATAATACTGTTTCTTCTCTTATCTGTCTTAACTATACAAACACAACCAGTACAAATTGTATAGATATCAATACTGTTTCTTCTCTTATCTGTCTTAACTATACAAACACAACCAGTACAAATTGTATTGATACAATACTGTTTCTTCTCTTATCTGTCTTAACTATACAAACAACAGCCAGTACAAATTGTATTGATACAATACTGTTTCTTCTCTTATCTGTCTTAACTATACAAACACAACCAGTACAAATTGTATGGATACAATACTGTTTCTTCTCTTTATCTGTCTTAACTATACAAAAACAACCAGTACAAATTGTATTGATATAATACTGTTTCTTCTCTTATCTGTCTTAACTATACAAAAACAACCAGTACAAATTGTATTGATATAATACTGTTTCTTCTCTTATCTGTCTTAACTATACAAAAACAACCAGTACAAATTGTATTGATATAATACTGTTTCTTCTCTTATCTGTCTTAACTATACAAAAACAACCAGTACAAATTGTATTGATATAATACTGTTTCTTCTCTTATCTGTCTTAACTATACAAACACAACCAGTACAAATTGTATAGATACAATACTGTTTCTTCTCCTATCTGTTTTAACTATACAAACATAACCAGTATAAATGAGTGCAAATCTAACACTGTTTCTTCTCTTTATTGCAATAGTAAAATACAAAGTGGCCAAATGAAAATTTTAATGGAGTTGTGGAAGTTGGTATGTATTGCACTCAACAACAGAATGATATTTAGCCGAGTCCTTTAGCCTTTGTATAACCTTTATTCATATAAAGTAGATCACTAAGTAATAATTTAGATTATTTCACATTTCTACAATAAAACTAACAAACTTTGAGAAACAACACAACTAATTTTGGAGTAAAAACAACTATGAACAAGTTATGGAAACTGTTATGCTTAATAATATGTGAAAATTGGGTAAGAATGTGTATAGTTAGGTGTATAGTTAGTTCACCAAGTCTATATCTATAAACCTTACAAACACACCAGTAAATACTACAGAAGTTATTAAATCAATCCCAGGATATCTGTGGGAACACTGAAGCTCCTCCTATAAAAAAAAAATGCTTAAACTTGTATTTTAGACACAAATATTATCATCTCATAAATAAATTGATAAACGATTCAAAATATCAACAATGCTATACCATGTTATTACAAAATAACTTTTGAAGTGGGCTCTTGGATATGGGGTATATAAGAAGTCAATCAAAACATTGACAAAAAAATATATGAATAGTGAAATCTAAAAACTGCTTGACTGGTATTTTCCTGTAATTCATTTACCTTTATTCTAATTTACTCGTCAGATTACAGATTCATTCCAAAACAAGATGATGTAATATGTGCAATATAGATGAAAATGCATGCACCAATTTCATTGCAAAGACAATGTCTGCAGCCTCCAATGAAATTATTTAGATGAGAACCTACCAGTAAATACACAGTAACAATAAACTCTTGTAATTTTAGATTAAAGAATTTTCCATCCCTTAGTTAACTAGTTTTTCATTTGTTTCGTCCACCTCTCCATCAGTTAATCATTTTGTGTCAATTTGTCCCCCTCTCCTTCAATTAATGTCAGTTATTTTGTCTCTTGTTTCTTAACTTTGTCAATCTGTTAGTTCTCTAGTACACTTGACCGCCAATTAATTACTTTATCGATAGTTTCATTACTTTATCAGTTGAATAATTACTTTATTGGTAAGTTAATTACTTTATCAGTTGAATAATTACTTTATTGGTAAGTTGATTACTTTATCAGTTGAATAATTACTTTATTGGTAATTTAATTACTTTATCAGTTGAATAATTACTTTATTGGTAGTTTAGTTACTTTATCAATTGAATAATTACTTTATCGGTAATTTAACTACTTTATCAGTTGAATAATTACTTTATCGGTAATTTAATTACTTTATCAGTTGAATAATTACTTTATCGGTAATTTAATTACTTTATCAGTTGAATAATTACTTTATCGGTAATTTAATTACTTTATCAGTTGAATAATTACTTTATCGGTAATTTAATTACTTTATCAGTCCATCAGTTTCACATCGATCCACCCATTAAATAATATCTTTAATAGTTTCGTTAATCCAGTACGTTAGTTAACCAGTTTTTCTGATTATCATCCTATTTGTCCAGTTATCCAGTAAGTTTCTTTTCCATCTGTTCGTCAGTGACTCACGTCTAGGTATACCTTTTTAATCGATCATATTTTCTTTTCTCCGACTTTTTTCCCTTTATATATGTGTGTGTGTGTGTGTCATTCAGCTTTCCATCACTCTATCCGTTATTTAATCTATATTCAACTTTCCATTTGTGTTTGCGGCAGTTTTCAAGTCAATACTAGAGGTCTCTGGTATTTCTAGCGTCAAAGCTGCTATGTTTTTTTATGAGTGAACGGTACCATATTTCACCCACTTTTTCACCCCCTGTATCTTTGTATGTTGGGGGGGGGAGTAATTTTACACGAACTTGACGCAGCTGATAAAAAACGAGTTAGTGCGAGAAAAACGTGGTATGTTTCTTTGTGTTTAGATGATAAGCATAAAAACGTGTTCCTTTTCTTCTTCTATACAAAACGCACGTGGATCTTTTTTTAGCCGCAGCATAGAGGCTCATAGAATGGCTTCGAGTTTTTTTGTCTAGAACAAACTTTTAGCTCATAGCTCCATCATCTCTTGGCCGATTTGAGACCTACTTACAGTTTTGGACTCAGAAGTTCAAACCATTTTGATTGATGTATTTGACCACGCCCAAGGTCTCGTAGATTAATTTACTCCAATCCTGCCTAGAAGAATTTCAATATGAGGGTAGGCTGGTAGAGATCCTGATGAGTAATAAAATCGAATCGGGTAAACGCGCGCCCCACGCTTGGTATTGCCTGCGCACAAAAACATAGTTAATACAAAGGAAAATAAATGTCTCATAATTTACTCTAATTCTGTCTCAAAGAATTTCAAGTGCCGCGGTTATTGAGGATTCCTTTTTGTTTTTATTACGAACATCTACAAAGTTTAACATATTTTTACAATAAATATAAACGAGACAAGTTGAGATTGTCCAATATTAGGGCCACACTAAACCAGATAAATAATATTTGAACAATTATGGGTGAGTACAGATAGATAAAAAAAAGTAAACACAAATCCATAATCTTCATTCTATGTTGAAGCCTACCTTCCCCCGAAAAAATTATTTCGACACGTCTGTGAAGTACCTTAAACACAGGCACAAGTTTTGGTTTTGTTTCGTATATTCGCAATAAGCTATACAAGGTTTACCTGTTCTAGTCATCCCTAATTTTGAACAGATAAGACTAGATGGAAAGCAGATAAGTAAACCGAACCGGTCAACAAGTTTTTGGGCTACTCTAGTCGAATACTGGGATTTACCCGTCACTCTTATACTGCACCTACAGCCCAAATGTACGGAGCGCGAATTAGCGGCAAACGAACACGAAAGACCCTCGGTTTAGGATTTATAGTACGGCATGTTAACCATAAGACCATTATTTAGCCTAATACACGCTGAGGTTAAAAAAATTGAAAACATAACTTTTTGAAATCATTTTAATTCGAGCAAAAACTGACGAAAAACAAGTTAGATATATTATGTAGTTTTCTCTCTATCTCTCACGCACACGTTGTCAAGATCGCGTCACCGGAAAAAAGAAGAAATTAAAACCACCTTTTTTTTTAACAGCACAGGGACAAAATATTCTGACAAAAATACTACACATAAAATGCTAAGGGTCGAACTTAATAGTTTTCTCTCACGTGAAAACATTACCAACCATATAACCAAACACACGTGTTCACGATAATATAAATTACAGCCTGAAAGTCGTGATAAAATCGATAAAACTGTGAAATCATTATTCATGCAAATTCCTAGACTGCGACACCCATATTCATTTCTATACGCTGGCGAACTATGAAATACACCGAGAAAAGGTTTACCTGTAAAAAATCATGAAATATCCCTAATTAATTATCATTTACTTCATAAATTCGTCGTTTTTTGTCTCATCCACAATCAATAAATTCTGAAGAACTTCTCTACATCCCACGACTTGTGTATCTTGGAGAACGTATTCCTTGAGTCGTGGTTTAGGTTTTGATTTGTTTTTAAGTGAATGGACTGACTATTAAATACTGTATTCAGTGCAAAGTTGATGTGATACGCATTCTTATTTCTATTACCAAGAAGTTTCGGACACGAATTTGATACAGCTTACTTCTACAAATTATGTCAATTCAAAGGTACAAGTTAAAAAAAAATCACTGTAGGACTGAAAAAGTTAAAATTTACTTTTATTAGATATTAAACCAAAGGAAACAAGTGTCCATCATATACCCTTTTTTTAATTACTTCATATAAAATCTGCGTGCGAGACAAATACAATGAGCACATAGTTTCTAATTATTTTGATAATAACGATAATCTGAGGCAACCTGCTCACCAGAAGTTTGTTGTTGTTGTTGTTGTTGTATTTTAATTTGTTATGCATGAGTCCCACTTTTAGATAGTCTTTGTATGGATGCGTTTGTGCCTATGTACATGTGTATGTGATAGGCTCAAAATGCGTGCATGCGTTATATAGCTTCGATCGTTGGTCGCGAGCTCTGTCAGTGATAAAAAAAAATAATAATAAAGCGGCACCTTTCCACGAGGCGACCGCCGCCATCAGCTGCATGAACCAATTGTTGCTACGACACTCCCGATCGATCCTAGCGCTGGGCACGTGCCACTTGCAGTATGTTCAATGTTAACGGAAAGCAGTAGTTTGTCACACTGGGAACCTTGCAGTCCGCAGTGGCGACTAGAATTCAATCACATAAAACTGTATAATAACAAAACACATTCTTCTGTTGTTTTTTAATGATATCCAACTTTTGTGTCTCCTTGAAAACTCATCTATAGCATAATTCATTTTTTATATTAAAAAGTTTCAATTTAAAGGATTTATGAAATAAAACTTATTTTTCCACTATCCTGTGCTACATTCAACAACTCAAAGCGAGTACAACCGTGGTCAAAAAATTTGTTCACGCAGTTTGTTTGTTTGTTTGTTTTTGAATTTCGCGCAAAGCTACACGAGGGCTATCTGCGCTAGCCGTCCCTAATTTAGCAGTGTAAGACTAGAGGGAAGGCAGCTAGTCATCACCACCCACCGCCAACTCTGGCTACTCTTTACCAACGATAGTGGGATTGACCGTCACTATTATAACGCCCCCACGGACTGA
>NW_013666518.1:289201-317829 GCF_000517525.1 Limulus polyphemus
TAGTTACCGGTCCCGACCAACTTAATTTAAACGTAACCCCCCGACCCCCCGGACCGGTCGTAAAGGGAAACGGGGACGCGACTATTTGGTTTGGTGGAGGGACGGGGATGTTCACGCAGTAAATACCACAATATATATATATATATATATATCAACTGTTTATAGTGCACATAAGGAACATTTATCACTGTAAACAATGGCTGGAAGTGGGAAAATTCAAAACAGTTTGGAAAGTAACGTTTTTTTCTTTCTTTTTTTGCACAAAACACAAAGTATCAATCCTGCAGAACCGAAACGTTTTACTAATTTACTTACAACAATTTTACATTATATGTTGTAGTAACGTTCGACTACACGTGCCGTTTTACTGTCCTCTCTAGAAATGCCTCTGCCGAAATTTACCCTTCTAACGTCAGTTTGAATAACCTAGACAAGTCATTGTAAACAAAAAACACCTTACGATAACCAGGTTTTAACTGACCAATGTTAAACATCACGAACGACAGCACACTTTTTTACGCATTGTAACAGAATGGAGGTAAAATACCTCTTAGTTTCTGATTATCTTGAGATCGTTCGTTATTTATGGTTAAGAAACCCATAACACCCGTCCAACTGAGTGGACTCACCACCACATCAAGCACACGACTTCCATGCTATTCTCAAATCTAGATAATGCTACTAGTGCCTTGATTATCTAAAGAACTTGAAAGAGTGAAGAGAAGATAACGTGTCTGAAATTGACTCTTTTCCTTCATCTGAATTCTAACAAAAGCAAACAACTCCTTGAACACAAGCCTAGTTTGTAAAAGCGATTATAGAAAGAAATGTCTTCTAACCGCCATGCTCATTAGCCACCCTCCTGCCATGAATATTGAAACAGAAATCGATGTTCAACAATCATGTTGACAAGATTAACATATGTGTTTGAGTGTGTGTGTGATATATACTTGAAAAGTACCTGAATGTTGTTGTTACAGATTTTCTGTAAATACATTCTGAAGAATGACCTCTGAAGCCACGAAATTGGTAGAAAATAATAAAGAAAAAACAAACAGAAGAGTTTGAGTAGAGTGGTGTTTTAGTGTACACACACTCTACGAACACGTTAGCACTCTAATAAATATATATTCAATTTTAACACTGCTTGTATTATCTTGTATATTCGTTGATTGAGGCTATAGCACTGGTAAATGAGTTCTTGTGGTGAAACACAATATTTGCTGCGTTCTTTCTACTATTATTATTATTATATATATATATATATATATTAGTTTATCTTGTCTGTATCGGGCTACAGTTCTTTGTAGACCTGGGAGAGTTAGGTATATTTGACCTTTTCCTCCCCCCTATGTACTTGGTGAATGATTTCAGAATAACATTAATTTAATTACTACAAAGGGTCAGTTGAAAGGGGTCAGAGTTTTGCTGGTCCGCACACTTACTCTGACCCCTTTCAAGGCCATGTTCTGGATCGTTGGACGACCTTGGAGCGTCAGATTCTCAGCAAGCCTCTTCCTCCCTCCAGGACTATTATTAATAATCTATCAAATGCTACAGATGTTACTCTCGAATCAGGTTTATGTGATGTATTACATTGTGTTAACACTGATTTTTCTTCACCTTTTCAAGATCATGTCCTTGAATAGTATTGTTGTAGCCTTTAGTGCAATCTTGCTCTTCTCTTAATTCGATCACAAACAGTTCATACTAAAGTATTTCGCTTCATTTGATCGCATATGTTAGCAAACAGTTCAGAAGCAAAGCGTCACTTGCTTCACATAATACAGCAACCAACGCATATATGACATAAATACCCTTTTAAATACACAAGTGGTATCTACATCTAAGTGATAACTTTAAAGTCCAGTGTAGGTGGTCTTGTTATTATAATATTAATTGAGTTCCATGTAAGTAATTATACTAATACTGATGTGCTATGATCCCCCCCCCCCCACCTCTCATTGGCGAAACTGCCACCAACACGCGGAATGTATAAGTGTGTGCAGTAAAATGGGCCTATTTGGAAACAATGGTTTAGGTGTGAGGTTGATAACAAATTTTACTTTAATGTTGAAAGCCCTTACAACGGCGTGTTCAGGATTACGGATGAATACATTTATTTTGTGACGGAGAAAAATACATATTTAACTTGTAATTCTCGTAAAATAGTTCTGCCTCTATCTGCACCTATGGTTATTAAAGATTTTTTATTGAACCAGGCGTTCAAAATGTCCCGGGAGAATAGAGCAAGTATACGCTTTCATGTGTACCATTCGCAGGTAGTCGTTTGACACAAACACGGTGTGTTCCAAAAACTAGTTGCCCCCCTCCCAATCTAAACTTCTTCGGATAACAATGGACTTGCAGAATTCGCTCTGCCTCCATCCAACTGTACACGAAACTGAAACAGGTGAAAATTAATAACAATTAGGATGTTGTTATGGGGCAGCTGATTTGTAGGCTACACTGTGCACACAAACGTCAAGAAACCACACACTGACTGCAAGAAAGCCAAACATACAGATGTATTGAATCTCATCTCCATAAAGCCCCCACAAACAACAGAAAAAGAAAATTTACAACAAATTCTTGTAGTAACTGTTTCAAGGCACCTCTTAAAACTGCATTTCTCTCAATTTGACCATCGTGACTCAAAACCAGAGGTAAGAAAACATAGCACGCCATATCTACCTTTCATCACCCATAACTGTCCAAGAAACTTTTCGTTCATACCTCGCTAGCTTTTGGCGTTTAAACCTTAACTTTTATTAAAGTATCATACTGCATATATAAATAGCGTTTCATAGAGTATTTTGTCTATCATCAACCAGCTTAACTGATGAGTTCTGGTATTTAACAAAACACTTCTTGGGCATGGGCTTGTGGGAGATAAAAGATAATCTGAAATTTTATTTTTATACATCTCTGATGTTGAACCACAATGGACAAATCAAATATTTCTCCGACTTTCGGCTTTTAAACCGTAACAACTATCAAGACATTGGCATGACCTTAGACGTAAGAACTAAAAGCTGTTACTGCGATCGCAATTCGTTAGTGAATGAAAATTAATCTCACATGACACTAGTTGTATACATACAAATGCATACATAAAAACGCAATCGATGGCGAAACAACAGTCCGAGTGCGTCTAGAAACGTTAAAAATATCAAATTTCGTTCCATAAAGTTAGCAGATACTTAACATTTAGTTGTTTATTTTAACAACAGGGCAAGCACGATGACTACAATACCAGCTGAACTTAACCGGATCAATTCTAACACCGATTCAGTTACACACTGATATATTCATGTATATCATATGTCCGGTTTTCAAAAGTTGTTAAATCCGCCTGTACTCGGCGATAAAGTAACACTTAATTAAATCTAAAACAAAGACGTGAAATATAATTGTTTGTTTCATTCGTTTCCCTGTCCAGAAATCTCAAAGTTTGGCATGACTCTTCAGAGCTGGAAATTAATTAAATAAACTAAGAAGTGTGTCTGTACTTGCGTGTATCAAAAGGTGTAAGAAGAACACGATATAACATAATTTACCTACCTACATTTGTCAATTATTTAAAAAAAGAAATACGGTCAACAGTCAATTCATAATATCAGTAACAATCTATAGATGGGATCAGAGAAAAACCAGCAAGGCTTTCGATTTCATGTCGTATTCACAAAATGTTTTGAATGTTTCAACTCCCATAATATACTAATTAAAATAGAATAAAAAAATTGTTTTAAAAATTGAAATGTATCTTAATTTCTATTACAAAATAAATTTAATGCGCAGGGCTAGTTACGAAGTTAGGGTGACAAACGTTTCCGACTATTTCACCTACTTGACATACTAGCACTGATCACTGAGAGTTGTCGAAACCTTTCTATCCATCACCATGGTGAGTATGATGTTTGTTATGACGCACGACCAGCAGGCACTCGAAAGCAGCACAAGGTACAAGTGTAGTCAATACTTCTCTGAATGGTATGGTGTCGTATTCTAATTAAATAATTCGCCAATCATGTTTTTTTTAACGCTCTAGCTTCTTTAATAAATTACCAAATTATTCGCTCTTCTTAAAAGGCCAAACACCATTAAACAAATTTGCACGCAACTGAAAGACTTTCAACTGTTGATATTAAAGGATTTAACTAGTAACAACACAGTTTATGGTCTAGTTCGTTTACATGGCGTTACGGCATACGTATATTGCAAAATATATTGTCGGTAACAGCAAAAGAATTCCTCGTGAGAATTTAAAGCAGATGGGAAAACATTTTGAAACTTTCGAACACGCAATTAGCAGGCAAATAATACGCAATTCAATATACTCACGTGCCAAAATTGTATCAATTCCATAACAGTTTGTATTATTTATTTTTTTGCGCCTTTAAGGAAGAGTTAAAAAAAAACTTGCTTGTTTGGTCAATCTCAAAAGTCTCACGAAACAAATAAAAATAGTATGCATACTTTGTGTTCCTCGTTACACATGTAGCAGGGCTTTAAATAAAATTAAAAAACCCGATAAACTACAGAAAAGATGTTCGGACCTTAAAAAGTGACCAAAATGACACTCGTACGTACATTTCAGTGTTGCTTACTGGATCTCTATACACAACTTAATACTTAATTTAAGGCGAATCTATGATAACCAACGTAGAGGGCGCTATAACCAAATTTATGAACTCAGACTACGTGACATTTCCGCTTAACATTACTATTATATAAAAACTAGCAGATACCCGTTAATACAAATCAACGGTAATTTCCTTAAAAACTGTGAGGAATAAATATAAATTTTGCAGTCAACCCAATCCCCTGGATCATGGTGTACACGCAATATGGTTGTGTAGTAGGCTGTTTAAAACCGCATTTTCTCATTGCATGTGTTATTTTAATATGGAATATTGCATTACGTGTGTTTTAAGCAAATAAGACTGGCTGCAAAACATTATTGGCAAAATGTTTGGGTTTGGATGCAATGGGTGCATCCAGCACAATAGAGGGCTTAGACTCGCTATGTAGCCATGGAGAGTTTTTCTACTAGATACCGCCGTTCCTTGTCATTTTACTGAGCGCAAGAAAAGACCGTTACCGATGTGGGCGCTTTTTGACAGTTGTCATTTCTATAACAGGTGTTAAAGATATTCAAATTAATTTATTCAACATGGTACAGTAAAATTATGCATGTATGTAACACCGACATGAAAAAAGTTACATAAACCGAACAACAAATATATACTCAAACACATTCATCCCCCCCCCCCAGTTCATGCTCCTATTTTCTAAATATTTCTTGAAATCATTCAACTGAGGAAATCTTGTTTTTGTTGTTGATGTTTTCGTGAATTTCCCTCACAAAAAAAAAGAAACATTTTTGTTCTTAAGTTTTCTTCTCAGATTGACCGTTCAGCACGTATGAAGACTGACGGATCAGTGTTGATATTCATATGAAATTCTAGGAACTGCACAAAATGAATAACTTTTGTGTAAAATATATATAGAAAGCATTTCACCTTAGTGTTTTGCGCCGAGCAATATTCCATCTATAAACTGACCATTGCAGCACTACATTTGTCCTGCCAGGGAAAAAAAAAGAAATCTCTTCCATGAGTGTACAGTTACGAAATATTAATATTAAACTGTGGTTCTCGTGAAAAATATGAAGCTCTGACGACAACTGTAAGTTATTTAATTTTGTTTTTAATTATGCACAAAGCTACACAAGGGCTATCTGTGCTCTGCCCACCACGGGTATCGAAACCCGGTTTCTAGCGTTGTAAGTCCGCAGACATATCGCTGTGCCACTGGGGGGCAGTTATTTAATAAAAGTTAGTAAAGCTACTGAACAGTGGCGTAACTAAAAAAGACCCCCCCCCCCCACACACACACATAAAAAGTAATTGGCCTTCGTACATTTATTCCCCTTGTCGGCAGTTCTTAAACTTGTCAGACTCTTCGTCCCCCTGCAACTGCGGGGGCATACTTACGCCACTGCTACTGAAATGATGTTCTAAATAAATACAGCATTAAATCCAGTACCATGCAAATGTTCATATATTAAGATATATTTCTCTTAATCCTTTTTATTATGATCATACATATATAACCAACTTCTATTCCAAAAACGAAATCTCTGTGGTTATGACGTTAAACAAAATATCTAATCTGTAAGCATTCTTTTGTTATCAGCTACGAATGAGGAACACTCCTAGCCAAGACCAAAGTTTAAAAGACTCCTTGACCTTCGTTCGCTTCCCTTATTATTACAGTATCATTTATATTAGCTCATATGTTACGTTAACGATCACGATACTGAACATCTATATATTAGAGGACCTGCTAGAGTGACTATTAACTAAAACTAAATTCCAGTCCATATTAATCGTATCATACACATTTACAAAAGTTTAAGGCTCTATATACGTCAATCTTCCTAGGTCTCAAATATCGCAACTATAGACATGTTTTGTTGTTTCAAAAATACCATTACCCAAAACGAAAATTATCTCCATAGTTTAAAAGCAGAACACAAATTTTTGTAATAATAAGATACTGTGCAGATTTTCTCATCATGTACGTGTGTGATACAGTTTACAATATATCCTGTGCAGTGGCGTCACAACGGAAGCAATTTTGATTTAAGGCTAGTTTGAGGTGATCAAGTATAGGCAAATTCATCACCAACCAGTGAGCGGGGTTATCCTACCCTGTTTCTACCTACGCCAGGGGTTCCTAAACGTTTTAGCTGCAGGCTCTTTCCCCCAAGAACTCGGACACCCTTGGCCTGGTTTCCTGACCCATACTGTCAGTAGGGCCAGGTAACCATTAATTCATGCGAAATCGCCCTAAAACGCATTGCGCATGTCAGCGTCTGATAAACAGACAAAATAGCGGATCGTTTTGCATGTGATAAATAATAATCGTACGATACAGCCGATAATATACGGAAATCATTTTTTAAGTGTTGTATATATATATATGATGTTGAACAATAATGGTTGGAGACGGCTTGAATGGGTAATGAAGAAAAACTTTAATACAATTTTAACATAACAGCAAATGTACAACGTTTCGACAAGGTTTTGTCATCATCAACTGTTGTCATATTTTGTCAGCTCCAAAAATCAGCGTGCAAGTTGTTTACTATAGTTCAGCCTTCTGTAGTAATTAATGAGGAACGATTTTATTTATTTGCAAAAGTTTTTGATAACAATAAAGATACTGACTGAGTTGTGTTGTCATTGGTTTCACAAATAGAAGTGTGAAGGAATTTCTGAACACATTATTGCGTATATTGCTGGTTTTGTGGTGCGCAAGTTCGAAAACGTATATTGAAGTGCCAAACAGTAAGGGTGGGTTAAGTTTTTCTATTTCTAGATGTTAAATCAATTGATGAAAGAAAAAAAGTGAGAATGCTTTTCGTATTACCCTTGCCATAAGTGGGTAATAGGATAACAAAGAAGAAGGAATCCTCATTAGCCGCGACACTTGAAATTATTTTGGGCAGGATTAGAGTAAATTAATCTACGAGATATTTTCCCCTTTTTATTAGCTATATTTTTGTGCGCCAGCAATACCAAGCGTGGGGCGCGCGTATACCCGATTGGATTTTATCAGGATCTCTACCAGACCTTAGGCGTGGTCAAATACATCAATCAAAAGGGTTTGACCTCCTGAGTCCAAAACTGTAATTAGGTCTCAAATCGGTCAAGAGATGATGGAGCTATGAGCTAAAAGTTTGTAGTTGATAAAAAAAACTCGGAGCCATTCTATGACCAGCGGATAAAAACAGAATAATATACAGGCTTTGACATAGGCAGTTCTAAAACATTATGTACAAGTACCAGTATTTCTTACTATTAGTGAGCACGCCTCAAAATAATCATATTGTACAATTGATTTTAGCCCAGACGTCAGGTAAAATAAAAACATTTCTCCGAAATTGTTTTTCGTCTTTCTCGAATATCCCCATATTTGGTTTTTTGTCATGCTGGCAAAAGAATTACAGAAGTGACCCATCAAAGCAAAGGTAGGCACGTTTATAACAAGCATGTTGGTTTGTAAAGGGCAATAGTTAACTAACTGTCACTTGAATTGTCTCATTCTCACAGAAGGAATATAACAAAGATACATACAAAGATAAAATGATGCATCTTAATAGTATCAGGACCAAACTATAAAATTACCAAGTCCATAAATATATATACATTTCCATTCATACTTGTATGCATAATCATTTACAGACATGTAAACCGTATAGCAATATTTAGTTGTTTTTAATAGCTTATTAATTTCTATGGATTTGTTGTCCTAAAACCAAAAAAAGTGCTTGGTAACTTTTTATTTATTTTTTCACTTCATAACAATTTTTAACTTATTATTTTGAAAAAACTTTAGATGTGGATATTTCAGTTTGTTTGTAAAAGAGAAGTTAATCTATAAACAACCCATATTTGTGTTCTACTGCTATGTTATTCAAACTGTACATTGTTATTATTTCAATATTTTTGAGGTTTTTGTTGTTATATACTTAAAATATGCTTTTGTGTATTTCTTTAAATTTAAACACATGTAATTTTAATGTCTTAAAGCAAAATTTGTTTAACATCCAGTACATTAACGTTTGTGTAAACCATTTGTAAAGCTTAAATATTTCTTTTGACTGATGTAATATTCATGTGTCTGACAATAAAAAATTTATAAGCTGTCTTCTGAATCACATAATTTTCAATTTACACTTCCTTTCAAGTAACATATTCCATTCAGTTCAGAGTCAACTAAAATAAAAGTTTGTGTACTTAGAGCTAAGATTGTGGTGGCTCCACCTCCCAACCTCACTAGTTTGCACTGAAACTTCATCCATTTCTTCTTGCATTCATGTGTGGACGCTAGTTTGGGAGCCACTGGTCTATGCTATATAAGCAAGTTCATGTAACAAGGCTTCATCTCAATTTTTATGTTGAAAGCAAAAACTCCCAACACCCACATAACTCAAGAAACTAATGTCATGTTCATTTTTGCAAAAATCTTAACAGACAAGAGCACAGAGCAGGAGGGTGTGAGAATAAATCGAGGGTTAAAAAAGAAGAGAGCAAATGGGTACATGCTGATAAGGTAGATTACAAATTTTGTTAAATTTCAAAAACTGGAACAAATAATGTTGGCCACTTTTAAATAAGACTCTTACTTCATTGATGCAGTTTAAACCCTCATGAATATTTCAGTTAAACTTAATATTAATTTTTTTTTCTTTCCATCTGTTAAAATTTTCCACTCTGGTACAAGTCACCATGCATATGAAACAATTAAACACATAGGCGTCTCTCTCTCTTTCTTCTTGGTTTAAGTACTAGGAATCTATATACACACATTCCTTTACTTTCAAAATATTATACCATCTCAACACCCAGTATAAAAACGTTTGAAAAAACAAGAAATAGCTGAAGTGCTCTATACATTGTCTTAGATAACTTCCTCAGTTTTTGTTTTTTTACATAGCTTTATTTATTATTAACCGATATACTTTTACGGATTCAAGATAGCTCTTGGTAAGGAAAAAGACCAATCTGATTTCCTGACAGGTTTTTGTTTGTTTACTTTATTAAACAGCAAAACCCAGAAAACTTTATTTTTTTACACATCTAAGACAAGATTTTGCAGGTTAGAACATCTTTCTCATATACTTAATTTTATAAAATAGTTTTTTTATAGCAGTTTCTTGTTTTTAACTTAACCACTGTTACACTTTTCCTATTTAACCTTATTCTATACTATACTTACGGATGTAAGCTAACAACACTAAGAAAATCTCTAGGAAGTAAAAATGGATTTTCAAACACTCTTTATAAAAGATTTGACCGATTTCTCTACTCTGAAAAATCAACAACCCAATGATCAGTGTTGTGACTTGAAATAAGATCTCTTTAAAGGGATTTTATAGGATGACTAATTTTTGTAAATCAAACATCATAAAATGTTTACTTATTTTTCAATTTTATAACTGTCATTACAATACAATGGAAGCAATTTTACCTATAAAAATGTTTAGTGTTCATCTATATAATGGACTACATAATGATGATCACTGTGAAAAACTTTTTTTTTATAATTCTACAATTTTTTTTAACTTTACATTAACAGGCAAAGCTATCTTTTTAATATTTAAATGTCATATGAACCATTAACTATAAAGATATAGACAAACTACTTACCTGAACAAAAACAGGTGAATAATTTTAAATATTTAATATTCAGTTATATAAAATATTAGCATCAGAAAAAAGAATTCACATTTAAATCTCTTCACATTCAAAACTCTATATGACTGACCAAGAAGTAGATTAAATGGTAATGAACAATTTCATAAGCTCTTTAAACAAACAAAAAAATAACTTAATATTCTTAGAGATAAATATCATCATTATGAACATAGTAGCAAAAAAAAAGAATATTTAAGAAATCAACTCCATGCTATGTGAGGTGACTGTTTTTACTTCAGATTTTCTTGTTGTTGTTGTTTTTTTTAAGGTGTAAAAGCATAATTCCCTCAAAAAGAATACTTTATCAGAGTTGTACAATTTTAGAATATTCTTTCCTTTTAAATAATCACGGAAAATTATAGTATATGTAATGCTATACAGATTGCTATGACAGTTTTGCAGATGTTTTGGTCACATTACAAACAAGGAAAAAGTGTGTTCTGGAAGTTGAACACATCTACTACATGAAACTGTGCTATTACCTCATTCCATGGATCATCTCAGACTTTCCTGCAAATATATCTAGAAAGAAGAAAACCACACAGACTTTCATTTACCAGTACAACTCCAACTGTTTTTCTAGCATGAGCGTGACAGTCCAAATAACCCACAACTGCCAACCTCTGACTATCGTATATCAAAATAAAGCCTACTCTAAGCAACTTTAGTGTCCTCATTGTTCCATCAGGTAGTGAAGGGAAAGAAAAATGTTTCATACTATTAAAGAGGGTTTTTCTCTCATCAGAAAGAGGATTTCTCCAAACAGAAAGAAGCAATTAACCTTAGTGTCCACTCACGTACAGTATTCCACATTAGAGTCCAATCAATCAATGGACTTGATTGTTAAATTCTCAATTCCAATTACCATATTTAAGTAAACATTTGAGAGATAATGGACTCAAATTATAGATACTGTGCCATAAATTTCATGATTCAAAAACAAATTTTCTGTCTAGAAATAACTCATTTAAATCTAATGCTTAATTTTGAGCATGGGGAAAAAAATAGTCCCAATACTTTTAATACTGTGTACTAAAAAACATAACTTTACCTATTAGGGATAGGTCATATTCCTTTTTAAAAGCATATAGTTCACTGCCTTGATCCTGAAAAACTGCATCCTAAAACCACAAAGTTTTATTCCAATTTTAAGTACTTCAAAATGAATAATGCAAATTACATGACTTTGCTGTGTAAGATCAAGAGTGATTTGCAAAACAACAGACCATACTTTTTGTATCGTTAACATGTTTCCCTTTGTGTATTCTCATTTCATTGGATATTCAACTAAATGTTATTCCTATGGCACCTAAATTCATAGCAATTAAGAACTGAATGTAGACCAATATAAAAATAAGAAGAAGAACAAAAAAGGCTGGATTTTAGGTACACAATTAGATTTTAATCTTGATATTTTATTTTGAAAAACCTCATTTCCATGAACAAATAGCAACCATAAAGATATGTTTTATTAGAAATAATCAAGAAATCAACACAAATTTCAATAAAAGATCCATATATTTGATGGAAAATCTTTAATGGTAAATTTTATGAAATCTAACAAGATCATTAAGCATTTTTGAATTATATTAATAAAAAATTAACAAATTCATTACTGATTAACTATGAGTTTGAAAAACAAATAACAGTTTATATTTCTACCAAGAAACTCAAAAAATTGCCTCAGTTATTGTCTCCATCACATTAAGCAAACTTATGTTCTTGTCTAATACTCAAGTGTAAAAAACTAACCAAAACAAAATGGCTCATTTCCTAATTAAACAAATAAGGAAAGGAGATGCTGAGACTACAAATAGCAATGATAAAGGTAAAAATAAGTTAATTTATGTGGAATGGTCCTTTTTGAGAATAGGCCTAGCTTATTTCACAAAATTATGAGAGATAACTTATCCTAATTAACTTTTAAATAAAAATAATGCTTATTTTGAATTGTCTTAATTGATAATGTATTAAATACATTTCATTTATTAAAATGAATATCAAACTAAATAATAGGCTCTGGATCCCCAAAAGTAATTCAAAGGTTACTATTCCAGTATTTTTTACTTTACCAACTTATTTTGAACACTAATCTAATTTAGAGATGACTTAAACATATTGAAAAGAAACAACATTTCTTATGCCAGAACTTTAAATAAACACAAGCATAGATAGTCCATTTATTACTTAAAATATTATCACTTGATCATTAACACACATGTTTGTATTGTTTTATAATGCTTAGGAACACACTATAACTATCACTGCATAATGAAATCATGATTATATTCTACTTACATAATCATGAAATGCTTTGGCTTCACTAGAATGTTCACAGGTGTCTCTCCTCTCTGGGGCTGCACAATATAAATCCCAGAATACACTAAAAAAAAAAGTATATTGTGTGTTGATATTTAATGCTATTAAATTTTGTTTATTAAAAATACTTATTTTAACAAAGCCTTCTGTACTTCAGCAAATGTTTATATGTGGTCAGAAATAATGAAGAAAATTAAGAAAAGTGAAGATTTTTACCAGAAATAAGTTTGAAATAAGTGAAAGAAAAGAAAAAAGCTAGTTTAAAATTTATCAGTTGGAATCACTGTTTTAAAGTATCAAGATTCTTACCAATGTGAAAATATATCTACACCACTCAACTGTTTCCATTACACCATAAAATCTACTTAAACTGTAATACTGCCATTGTAAAACTTCAGTTTTACCTAGTATTTTAAGTTGTCAAAGAAATATTTCTGTGTATCTCGAAAATGTAAATGTATAAAAATTAGGGCTTATAGCGCCATACACAGCAAGGGTGTCAACATGATGAATTAATACAAACTGCTCATTATAACTTTTAAATTCCTTTGATTGGTCTATATTTATAAATAGTTTTACTAATAAATTTCATCTTAAACAGATATCTAACTAGTTATAAACCTTAATAACTAACTTGGATCTAAAATTATATATTTAAGTATCTTGTGTATTAGCCCATGGTGGCTGGTTTTCTTTTTCATTAGGAATGTATTACGACATAACAAAACAATTAGTGATTATAAAAGACATTACATGTAATTACTTAATCATAAAAAATCATTCATTAAGCCTTGGAATGATTATAAATTCCTACACTAACTGCAGGTATTTTAAAAGCATCATTCAAACATTTCCTCCCAAGAAACAAGTCATTACTCAAGTGGTAAAATAAGAGAGAGCAAACAGTCATCTCCATGTCATTTTGTTACATAAACAAACATAAAACAAAGGGTAAAAGACTACCATTAGTATTTAATAGATCTGCCCTTTACAACATTTAAAGCAGAAACATTGTTATACATTGAATTTACAAAATCTGAAACTTGGTCCTGTGAGATTACATACAACTCCTGGTGAAGAACTTGGATGAATGTTCTCCTAGAAGTTGGTTATTCGGTATACTTTCAAAAGGTACAACCAAGAACAGATCACACATAATCAACAGTGTTCAAACTTGTCAATTAGCCAGGCTACAAAAACAGTAGTAATGCTCTGAACTTCAACCTATGGTTTGTGACTCAAGCTTAATGAGCAGGAGCTCCATCTTGCAAGAAAAAACCGCTTTGTCTGGTAAGCTTGTCATTGGTGTAAGCAAGTAGTAGGCCTTTCTTGAGAAATGCAAGGTACTGAACAATAGTGACTGTCCCTCCATATACTACCAGCTGTGATTGTACAGCTGACTAAATAGTACCTCACATCACTGTTTTAGTTTTTAAATGGGTTCAATGAAAGTTACCAAGAGGATAGTTGCTAAACCCAGTTGTCCACTGTCCGAGAATTGTGCAGATTTGGACTCATAAGAACAAATTATACTGTTTCAAAAACCAGGAGAGTTTGGATAGCATCTGTGATGCCCATTGCTGTCAATGTACGATACTTCCTGGAATATGCAGTAGTTATCGTCTAGCTTACTCCTCCATTGTATCTAATGCTACTGGGTGCATTTGCCTGTCTTACAACATTTAATGTGGGTCATTCTCCACATTTCTCTTTACAACAACAAGAGTCCATTCTGCAGGTTTTGGGTAACTGAACAATGTGAAACTGTTGTTTGCTAATGTGAGTCAAACTGCACTGTCATCTTATTCACTGTGGATACTGGTACTGCAATTTCTCACCAACTATGACTGCCTTCCCTTCATTCAACTATACGACTTCATCAAAATACACTTTAATTTCCAGGATTATTTCGTTTGGCAGGGTTTACCTCTTCCAAGGCAGCATCAAAATTACTGATCATTTTCTCTCATTTTTCAAAATTTGTCTTCCTGGAACAAATTGAAATTCTGTTTTGATTCTTCCTTTGATAGAATATTCCAGGACAAAACTTTTAAAATATCCAAAATTTTCTGTGTGTATAACAAATAAAAAGAGCTGTTTGAATTAACATTCAAAAAATGTTGCCCCTTTTTTTTTCATGACAGACTTGTTTTATTGGGTTTTTTACAATGACAAAATATTTATAAATTATATTATGTGCTTCTATTGTGTGCACTTTCACAGTGAATATATTTTTGATAAGCAATATTTTGAAACACCTGTTCCTGAATAAAGTACCAAATATTTTACAACTATCTGAGGCCTTTTTTTTTCATATCTAATTTAGTTTGAACCTTAGATTAATTGTAAAGCCTTTGACAAGTTTATGTACATTAATACTGTAAGAAGCCACTTCTTTTTAAAACAGTTTGTAACACACAAAATTCATTATTATTATTATTTTTTTAATCACCTTTTCCTTTAAATATATAGACACTGATAGTTGCTTATGGTATTGAACATCTCAAGTTATATGAAAATTCAGCTCCATGTAACAAGTGCAGCTAGATGTACATACCACATTTCTAGATCAAATATTCAAAATGCACAAGTACAACCTTCCAATACAATTCTAAACTACTCTTGACAAGTCCACCATGATATCAGTGAACTTGTTAGAAATATAACAGAAGTAGACAAGAGAACCAGAGAAGTAACTTAGCATAGTTGCCTATTTTGAAACAGTAACAAAAACTATTACAAACTTAGGGCTTTTCCAACTCTATTTTTAGCATCATTTTAACCTTTGCTTAAAAAAGCTAGCTTCATATTAGGAAAGTTAATGTTTACAATCTCTGTTTAAGTTATAACTATATACATTCCAGTAATAATCTTCAACTCACATAACTGGTTTCTATATAAATCAATCAATAATCAATACCTAAATTTATTTTATTGTTTTTACCTCAAAATCAAGTCCAAACTTACATGAAAATCAAATAGAGAGATAGATTCACTTGCATTTGATTTTCTATACCCTATAAACTTTACTTTATTTGAAAACATTCATGGTGTATTCACTAAGCATCACTAAATTAGTTATTTGGCAATCAGAAATACACTGTAGACAGTATATCATTAAAATATAATAAAAACAGCTGTACAGGGAAAATGTGACATACTCAATGATTTACCTAAAACAACTATATTGGTACCTGATGAAAGTTCTTTTGTTTTACTCATTCAAATGGTTTACCCATTTTTCTATTTTGGAATACTACAATTAGAAACTTGTATATTTTTTGTGTGTGTATATACTCAGTGTCTTAAAAGAATTAATAAAATATAAGTTGAAAAATGCAGTTTTATTTATTTTCAAGAAACTAACATCAGTAATCTAATAAATTATACTACTTTTTATAAATGGGGAGTATGTTTTTTTTTAGTTACTAAAATTTACTTGATAATAATGATTTATTTATGACAAGGCATATAAAAATAACATTTCCATTACATAAATCCAAATAACATGTATCTTTTGAGAATTATCAGTGTTTCAGTTTCAAAGCCACTCCAACAAAGTAACACCAAACCTTTCTGTGTCTGCAATGAAAACTTTTTACCAGTGCACACAAACATTAGCTTCAGTTTCAATGTATTTTAAATGTTAACTAAATCAGTTCAAATAAATAAACAACACTAATCACCATAGTTTGAAGATAGCGAATATTACAATTCAATCATCTGAATCACTCTGAGCATGCTCTTTGTGAAATTACATTAATGAAAGAACAATTTAGCTCTAATTCACAAAAGTTATCTCAAATATGGGCAAAGATGCAGCCCTTAATCTGGTAAAATAATTTGCATAAAGAACTTAGTATAAAAGTCACTAGTATACTGTAGAGAATAATTTTAAACTATAAAAGTTTACCACTACAATTTTGCAGCATAGAATACAAGATAGTAATAAAAATTTTACTGTGGATTAACCAGAAAGACAAAAAATACTTTTATAACAGTATGATGTTATTTTTGGTGACAAAAGATATTGTTATGTACCAAACCTTATGTGGAGAAAATGATAAGTGATTTTCCCATAAATTTAGTAACATATGTTCAAATATGATCATAACTTCTATTTGTCACTTGGTCTTTAACATTATCTGTGTACTTTAACATATTTAACAGTTTTCAGACAAAAAAATCTCTATTAACCTATACCTATATGCACACAAAAAACAAAATATCTCACTCTGACAGTGTAAAAACAAAACTGAAACTTAAAGCATCTAAGTGAGCTAAAATGATTTAACAACGAACAAACTAAAACTAAATTATTGAAATGCAAGATATAAATCAATACAAGTTACACAACAAAGATATTTTAAATTAAATGTAAAATACTGTAAGTTGTATTTTTAGTTTCTAATATAGCAATAAAGACTACAGATTAATTCAATTACATAAACAGATTTAAAGTTAGTGAAGTTTGGCTAAACAAACATGTAAAAACAAATTCCTATTCTTCATGGTGGTGATGTGAAATCAACTATATAGAAAGTCATGAAATTCTTGCTTTCAAAAAATAACGTCTTAAAGACATCTTGTTAGCGTCATTTTTTAAATATACTTTTAGCATGTTCACAAAATTCTTGGCAAAACAAACTACGTTTCTTTTTGTCCCTCTATGAATAAAATAACCATACGAGCAAATTAATTGTATTAAAAAGGGGGTAATTCTGAGTATTATACGTTAATTTATAACTTACTTTGTCAACTAATTAATAAATATTAACTAATATGAGCAACTCTCTTTTCTACTAACACGTATGTTTTTCGATCTCTTAAACTTAAGTAACTTGAAACATTCGTAACAATTATATTAAGTTGTGTTTTTATTGTTCACGAAGAATTGACGCTGCGAAGAACGTCGACAGCAGCCTTCCAATATAATGTGGCAACAGGCAGCTGTACACAAGAGACAAAAGCAACTATAATGGCAAACCGAGGTCAGAGTAAGCCAGGAAAAGGTAACGACTGTGAACAGAACTAACAGCAGCTGGGCCACACCGTCCCAGCCCCAGCTAGACGCGCGTTCGGGCACGCGGCCAACAGAGCGAGGCTAGGAAATCCAGTTCAGCGATGACTTCAGCCAGGGAATATGGATGAAGAGCATGTGTACCGGTAGTTTAAAGGGAGGGGGACACGAAATAGGAGCGATGATTCCTCCGACTTTTTGAGTTTGACTGGAATTCGGTAAAACATGGCACCGATGATAATTTCGGCTACAATATTAAGAATAATCACGTTACGTATTTGAATACAAAAATGGTACTATTGTACTTAAGTTAAACATCGTGGTTGTATAACACAGCCAATACTAGAAATAGAATAATCCAGACTTGGGCAACTTATACAGTAAACTTGATTCGTTTGGGATATTGAATGTAAAAAACAAAAAAAAACAAAAACAAACACATAAAGTAAATGAACAAACAATTCATGAACGTGGCGTTTATATAATCACGGTAAGAAATCGCTGTTGATAAATGATATGATTCAGTTTCATCATATGACAAGCTACACTCTGTGTTTATTTGTTGTTAGACATATAGTTAGACAATGTACTATCAACTGTTTCTCGAGTTTGGAGTTTTATAATTAGACATATTTCTATGACGGCCGAGTTAATAACGAAATACGTGCATAAGTAAATACAAAATCTTTCAATTTTTGACTATGTGTTTACGAACTTCTCCTGCATTTGGTTTGATATTGAGACGACATTTTGGTCTGCGTACACATTAATGAAGAACCTAAAAGAGGGCCCGAGATGACGTTAAGACCATGAAGTAAAAAAGAAAGAAACATATCATATGTTGAATACAATTTACTGAGAAAAAAAAAGGCATTTTTTGATTACCCGTCAGTTCAATAAACTTTATTTTGAATACCATATTTTTCTGTGTATACTTACTATATGAATTTTATAGGTTATGCAACAGGTACAACTTCGTAGTTGAAATACAAAACAGTTTCTGTTTTGAAATAAGCAAGAATCTTTAGACTACAACGTAAACTGGCTCCCTCCTACAACACAATTATTAAAGCAAAAACATGTTGGTGGGATCTAATTTTGGGGGTAGTCGTCCCCTTGATAATTAAAGTTAAAATAGAAAATAAATGTGCACTGTAAATGTAACGAGTGGAGAAAACAATATCATACAACAACTGTGATTAAAATGAAGTCAATGTACTTGTTATGCTCTGGTTGATTCGTAACACCGGGCAACACAAACTTCTTCCACGTGTATCGCTCGCATCGCTTATAAACAAGACTTCGAGATTCTAAACGATATACACATCTCTGCAAAAATGTCCGTGCATTCACATGAGATACAGCAGAATAACAGTAAACAAGTATTACAGAATAAGTTGTAATGCTGATAAACAAATGTTGTTCAAGCATGTCAAAACCCTGCTTTTATGCACTGAATCCACATCCTGATACATTCCACATAACAAATAATTTGGAAGATTATTTCTTAAAATAAGTTCATCGTCACCATACTACTCGACTTCTTACACAGTTGTGCTAGTGTAAAACATACAAATTCAAATGTTCTCGGTAAGTTTTCGTTCACCAATTAGGTTTAACAATTTGGTAATAAAATGTGATAAAAACCCATCTAATTGTCCTTACCAGATTTAAGTTAAACACGGAGTTTTCTGACGAGTCAATGACCTTAAAATGCATAAACAGTAGATGTTAAACAGAAAACGATTGGAAGGTACAGGTTTTGTTTTTTTACATATTAATGCATGCTTCAGTTATTAGGCCAAACACCTAACAGGATGGGATAATTTTCATCTTTGAGATAATTGGAATTAACCAAACCTGTTCAAATAGTAAAACACCAGTGTGATTCCTAGATCCTGATTTTCAGAGGCTTAAACAATTTAAACATACTTAATTCCAGTATGAAGAATAAGACACGATTTCGTAGAAAATGTAGTGCAATAACAGAATCAAACATTGTCTGCTACATGTTCTTCAAAGCAGTCTCTGAGCAATCCTGTTTCATATAAACTAATACAGGTATTGGGAACTGATTAACCCGGTGAAAAGTTGTAATCACTGATATTACACTATGTATATCTAACAATAAACAAGTTTTATATTTTGGGATATGTTTGCTTTAACCCCAAAATCAATATATATATATTTCTAAAACATAAGATCAAGGCCTGGATCAATCTACCATCACTAAATAAGAAAAAAAATCATACAAGAGCAGTTTTCTACATCCACCTGAGTAACTCATTGCAGACTTTACATTCTACTCAGCTTTCTGATGCTGTATTTTTCCATTCTTCATGAAAAATTACAAAGCAAAACTAAGCTCTTACTCAACTGAACAATTCAATATTGTAGTAAATTTTTCTACCATCAAGGTTAGCTGTAGCATAGGAAATAAAATGCAAACAACTAATGCTCAATTCTTCAACTTACCCATTAATTATTGCCACCAGGTGGATTCACAAACATTAACAATGGTAGAATGAATTACTAAGACAACTCTAGTTAGATAGTCGAAACAATGACATATATTTGTAAGTTGATTTCACTGAATAGTATTGACATGGTGTTATTCCAAACATCAATCACAAAATTTAAAAATTATTCTGTGTTTTCGTAACTGCACATTTAAATCCTTTTTTTCTTTCCTTTTCAATTTTTTTTTACATTTTTATAAGTTTCAGGTAAAGGATTGCTAATTATTTTATCTTCATTACCTCAATATAACAGTATTGAATTCCTATAATTCTAACACCTTATTACTATAATGGTAAGTCTGTACAATAGTGCACTGGCTTCTGAACATACCTAATAGCACACATACATACACACACAAATTACAAATAAGTATATAATCCAAAAATTAAATAATAACTAGAGTCTGGAATGAATTCAAATTCAGACCAGCTAGGTCGATCTCAGAACAACTGTAACAGAAATTAACAGCAAGACTTTTAACTCTCTCCCTCGTGGTCATTTAAAAAAAAATCACACACATATTCTTAGAAGAAAAAAAATTGTTTTACAAACCTTAATAAAACTATCATCAAATAACTAAGTAGTTTTATCAGTTTTTACCCAGTTTTTAGCTTTAGAATTTGAAGATTTTTTTAGATTTGAAGGTGAGCCACTGTATGTGTATGGGGCAACCTGTGGTGTGCAAAACCTTTCTGTGGGTTGCAAGAACTTTTGAAAAACATTAAATGAAAAATAAACCACAGACCTCAAAACTGGAGAGTAGCCCTCGGTAAATTACCAACATATTCCAGTACCAGCACTCAACTTCTGCATACTGTTGACCTATTCTTGAATTATTTCTTTTGATTTACCTTTTTATTGATATAAACCATACAAGTTTCTTTTAACAAACTGTATGCACTAGGAATATGCCACTTGGTCAAAGATTCGACTATGGGTTTGTGGCATGACAAAGTTGGGGCCCACTGACCTAAACAAACTAACATAAGTTTGTTTTAAGATTAGGTTTTAAAAAATCTTCATTAGGGTAAATGTAATCATTCTACTTGCACCTTTATATAATGTAAAAATATGAATAACCTACCATAAATATACTGTACTAACTAAAACACCCAATTTCTAACTTATCAGCCATGCAAGAATGTTTATAATCAGAAATGGACTTGCATGTAAATTAGAACCCTTGTTTAGTTAGCAATTGTGAAGTTTTATAAATTTCCCCCATAAAGTCATCCACTTATAAGATACAGACAGCTTTGTTTGGTAAGTGTTAATACAAGTTCAAGGAGCACTTTATTATAATAAGTCATATTGAAAAATTAAAATTTTGTTTAGATGATTTGTGAAATGTAAAATGTTTCTGAGGAGCATACAGCTTGAATTATAAATAGTCTGTTAGTATGTATAGAAACATAAAATTTGTTACAAATCAACCTGATCAATATATATATATATATATATAATAAGGAAGTTACAAAATCATACTACTTATAATATTGATTAAATTATATATTCTGTCGAAACCACAGCAGTTACTATAGTGGCAAACCCATCTTAGTTACATCACTAACAAAACCAAGCCAGTTTACAGTACTGACAAAAAAAATAATCCAGTTACAATACTGACTAAATTCCAAAACTAAGCCAGTTACAGTTGGCATTTTTAATTCTTATTAGCTTCCTTTTAGAATAATATATTCTTTTACTGTACACTGTTTATGAAAGTGATTTCAAACTTTAGTTGTTACATATGCGTACAGATAAAGTAATTATTCATTTAGAACATACTTTAATTTCTAATTACTTACTCTGAAACAAACAATAATTAAATTGATTTCAATTGTTTTTTTAATATTATCTTTAGTAACCAAGCATATAATACCAACTGTATATTAACTTTTGCCCCATCCTGTATATAAATAGTAAACCATTTGATGCAACCTGTTATTTAACAGTATCTCACCATGACACTTTATACACATCATCTAGAGTATAATTCATGTGTGTGTACTTTTGTTTTAAATATTTTCTAAATCATGATGTTGAATATCAGCTTTGAAATACAAGACTATTTTGCGGAATATAATTACAAAATATATCAAACTATCTAAATTTTATAATATCTGTTGACAAAATGAATACTTACCACCACCATGAATGAAGAAATCCTGGTGGTTCTCCTAATGTAATATTTTTTTCCCATCTTATCTAAAAGAAAGAAAGAAAAAAATTAAATATTTATTAATTACAATCACACTGTAATGCTCAAAACTCCTTAAACATTTTTTCAATGTTAACCAGAAATCCTCAACATGAATGTTCTGTTCTGACAACCAAACCTGAACAGTAAATGGTAGTAGACTTGTATAAAACAAAAGTTAGATGGACATAAAATGCAAATCATTTGGCCACCAGGTGGTAGACCATTAAACTGATCTGGATCACTGAAGCATTAGTGTCTCACAACTAAATGAAACTAACTCATTAATAAAATTTATAAAAAAAATTCAACTGCCAACATAAACAGTGTTACATTGATGATTAAGAAGTCAATGCTACACTACAAACAAATCTTTACTTATTAGGATTGCATAAAATGCCCAGAATATCCTTTGCAAAATATTCACAGTAGCTTTATTACAACTGACAAGGTAATATGCTAGCAGGCATCATCTGTAATGTTGTGCAGCACTGTACTCCTGATGACTTGTTGTAACTTTATGAAGTACAAGGAACTGCTTCATCCAATTTTAAAGACAAGTATGAAAGATACAGATAAGCCAGTGAATAACACAACCATGAATGTATCATGTCCTTTGTGAAAAATTGTGGTGGGTGTGTTATGGTTTGAGCTGCATTCAACACATTAAATGTGGGAGATATTCATGAATCATTTACATGTCTGGATGTTCCAAGAATATAAAAAGATCTTAAATGAAGAAGATCCGATACAGTTTTTTCTTTCTTTTGTTTTACCTAAGCCATTATGTTGTTTCAACAGTATTAAACTGCTCATCATAAGGCACTTGCAGCCATGCCTAATTTCAAAGTAGTAACATCAACATTTTAGAATGACCAGTTTAACCAACTGAATCCCAGTTATTAACCTTTTAGAACATCTCTGGGACCACAACCTTCCATTTGTGACCAACTAGCTGAGCTTTTGATAAACAAAGAAATAAACTGTACCAGATACTGGACTCCAATTGAGGGCACAAGTCATATAACAGCAGTAGTTATTCAGGTCAAGACTGGTACTGCACTATATTAAAACAGAGGTAGCTAGAACCCCTGTCTGACTACATTGTTTGGATATTTTTGGCAGGGCAGTTTGTAACAACAAAACACTGCATACCCAACTTGAATGTGTGCATGTGTTTATATAACAAAACATAAAATTACATAAATTTGCATTTACTTGTTATATGGAATCCACAAAGCAGCATGTACTTAATACTACCCATATATTCTGACATTTACCAGTTATATATATTTATATATGTATATTTATAACCTAAGACATACAAAATATGATGTTCCTAAAACAGTGCATATGTATCATGACATTAACCATTTATCAGGGTTGTTATCTTGCAGTCTAATTTGTAATGTTATCTGCTTTTGTCAGCAGTAGAGCTAGGCAATTTAATTGATTATCTACGAGTAGTGATTACATTGATTAGTGTCATGTAAACAAATCAATTAATTGAAATTAGTGATTTTGATTATTACTGTTTGCGGTTATTCCAACAACTGATTAATCAAAATTACAATTATATCAAATGTCACAAAAATTATCAAACATTCAAAATTACAGTTTCTAATTATTGATATTTTTTATTATTCCAACTATCCAAGTAATCAAAGTACTGCTATTATGTTTGTTGTGAGGAGAGGAAATCTATTTACACTTTAAATACAAGTTCAAAGATACAGCTTTTGAGTGGATAGCTTATTTTCATTTAGCTTTTTTAGGACATTTCAACCACTCGTATGGTCATCATTAGGTAACTGTCTCTATTTTGCTATTATGTTTTTTCGTTTGTTTGTTGTTAAACACAAAGCTACATATTGAATTATTTGTGCTCTGCTTAATTTTTTGAGGGTCTCAGTTCGATTCCTATTACCACTAAACTTTTTTGCCTTGTCTTTGACATGGCAGTGCTACTAATTTTATATGTCGCTGTCACTAATTTTGAATTGCTGACCAGAGGAAAGACAACTGTCTGGCAGCAAACACTGCCAAAATTATTTTTTCATATTGAACTGCTTACTAGAGAGAAATACTTGTTGAAAATGTCCCTTAACACATACATCTGTATTAAGAAAACTGACAATGAGCCATAGCCTGATTATCTCATTCAAACCTGCTTCCAATTCATAAACTAGTAACAAAAATCAGATTAGCTTCAACTTTGTAAGACTATCTTATATTGCTGTTGCTCATGAAAACACGTAATTCTAAGATACTCCCTTTCAGAGTAAAACATACATATTTCAGTCATTTAAAAAAAAATTATTACACAAAAATTGCAAAAAATGTTAGAAATGGTTCAGCCAATAATTCTTGACATCCAGCAAAGATTATCTTCTCAACCTTTTCATCCTAACAAGTATGAGGTATATTACCCAAAACAACTCCATAAAATTATCATAAGAAGGAATAATGTGTGTCATTTAAAAACATCATCTTTTAGGTTCGTCCATCAGAAATTTCTGAATTCTGACAAGCATTAAACATGTTTTCCTTTTAGTACTTTTAAACAGCAAAATTACATCTATACAAAAATCAGATGAGATCATTAATCTAAACAAGTAGTGGAGATTCATACCTACTTCAATGGGTCACAGAGTACTTTCTTCATTTAATTCAACTGTCCTATGTTATTTGCTGTTATAACATAAGTAAAAAACAATCATGTCACTCACCCATAAGAAAGAAGACTATTGCTGATGATTTGAATATATTAAGTAAGCTTCTAGTTTAATGTCTACCACAGTATGAGCAAATAAGGTGAAGGATTAAGAAATTTCTTATAACAGTAGTTCTAGATGTCACTAGATTTAATCTGTGAAGTTTTTTTTCATGTTATTTTGAATGTATTACTTGATGAAGTTAGTCCAACAAGGTAAGATGTTGGTCCACTGGTAGTTTGCTCTCAACATTCTATTTGGTTCATAAGATCACAGAAGATTAGTCTGCTTAACACTGTATTTATTCAATGCACACTGAAAAACTTAGAATTCAAAATGATAATGTGTTTTACTTAGATCTTGATTTCGTTATCAAGAGGAAAAACCAGACTTCTCCAAAATGTGGAGAAAAAAATTAAAAGGTTATCCAATTTTTTTTGTTGTTGTTGTTTGATTTTCTCCTTTTTTTTCCAAGATTTTTATTTGTTTGGAATTAATAACCCCACAAGAAGTTTATTTTCAGGATAGATAAAACAGAGAATATTAAGATTATGATAAAAAAAAGAACAAGTGTAGGAAAGCTGTTGTTCAGCCTAACAGAAACAAGTCTTAGCTCAAAACATCATACATGGCTTGAAGAAGTTCTATACTTATGTGAGCTGTAGAAAGAGAATCAAGAACTGTAAACATGAGATTTAAAGAGATTTATAGCATGTTCGATTCATTTTTAATACTAACTTTCAATCAAAGCAAGCTACCTATTTAGAATAAAACTAAAAATCAACCTGATAATGAGTAAAGCTACATATACTTTTCTTATGTTCTCAGTTATAAAGATTAGAATACATTGTTTCATCAGTTGGATACCCTTGCTGTTAACAATATTTTCGGCTACAATTAGATATAGAAAATAATTTCTTATTGTTCATGGGAAAGTATCTCTTGGGGAAAAAACTTCAAGAAAGTATAGCTCATAGAAACATTGGAAAAACAAGGTGACTGAATGTCATTCCATCCATCAAGGTCACCCCTAAATCAAGAAATTAATACCACTGACATCTACTCTACTACCTGCCATCAGACTTCTAATTCAAGTAACTTACATATATTGCAGAGAGGTCTAGTACTGGGATGAAAGAAATTATGGTCATTTTTAACCTTTCTGTCAGTATTATCAACTAATCTATTTATGTCATATCCTCTAAAATCCTTAGCATGACCCTTCAAGATAAAAGAAATTTCATATTTAAACTTAAAAATTCTCTAATAAAAGTCATAAAAGTTTCTCATATATTCTACTTACCAAACTACTGACATGAAGCCCATGCACCATGTATAAACATTGCTCTCTTGATGTTAAATCTGTACCATAGATATAGTTTACCTCTTGCTTCAGATATAACCTTAATAATATCTCAATTTATCTATGCATTCCCCTTTCATATTCATTAACACACCAAAGAACTCCCAAACTTTCCACTTGACAGTTTCTATCCTTAATGTTCATATGTAGCTCACTTACTAACATTATTAGCTCCAGCATAAATTGTAAATGGAAAAGCATTCTTAATGCCTACCACTAACCCATCTAATCCTTCTATAAAATCCTGAACTTCAACCCATGATAAGTAAATTCTAGGCTTCGATTTCTTATGACCACCAACACAAGCAACCAATTCAACATACTTAATTAGAGATCTACTACAAATACTTCAGAATCCTTTCTCCACCCTCACCAATAGCCAGGGGTTCTGATATGTTAGAATGTTACTTATGTCTAACTCAGAACCACTTCCTTAATCCTCAACCAACTTCCATTATGTATCTTGGTAAACTTAGTATCTATATTTCCTTCCCTATAAAGAACAACTGTTATTTTACATTTTTTCTTCCTTCCTTCTTCACCCAATCTGTTTCTTTCATCATATTTCTGCCTGAGCCTGTTAAGATATACTCTATCACTATGTTTGTTTTGAATTTTGCGTAAAGCTACACAAGGCCTATCTACACTAGCCGTCCCTAATTTAGCAGTGTAAGACTAAAGGGAAGGCAGCTAGTCATCACCACCCACTGCCAAATCTTGGGCTACTCTTTTATAAACGAAGAGTGGGATTGACCGTCACATTTTAATGCCCCCATGGCTGAAAGGGCAAGCATGTTTGGTGTGACAAGGAATTGAACCCGCAACCCGCAGATTGCGAGACGAGCGCCCTAACCACCTGGCCATGCCAGGCCTCTATGACTATGACCAATTTGAGTAACAGCTGGTGAAGGCTTCAACATATATCTTTCAAAAGAGACTGGGAATATTCTTATGGTTAGAAAATTAACTGCCTTTGTAAGTGTTCAGTAAGCATAATACAGACTTCCACAATATTTTAGATTTAGCTATCAGGAGATACAGCTATTACTGTCAACTCTACCTGGATTGGAGACAATACTGAATGTTTAAAGATTAAAGCAGATACATTCCACATACTACTGGAGTAAATATCTCATCATATCCAAGCTGTAATCACGGAATATGGTGGCCCAACTTGTTATTAGGTTGGGAATTTTAATAATTTGGCCACTGAATGTATTTTAGTAGAGTTTTTTTTCTTTGATTAAACTACTACTTTGGTTGATGTTTTGCAACTTGCTTTTCAAAGTTATAAGTACAAAAAAAACAATATAAACAATTATCAGAGTAAGGTAATAAATATACATTATTTAGCTTAGAAGAGTGATAACCAGCAGATGTCTTACTCTGACACCATTATTGTAATCCAACATCTCTTTTTCTATTGAATGCTGATGATTTGAATATTACCTATTGGCAGATTATCCAGATTTGTTTACAGTGCTATGATTTTGAGTAAGACTGGTGAAACTGAGAATGTTAATTAAATTCAGAATAGCATTGATAATCTTAATGAATGTGCAAGAACTTAAAATATGAGCTTTAAATATTATTTTACTTTTTTTCAGAATTTGTGGTACATAGTGGAGAGATTCAAACATCTTCAATAATAAAGTTAGAAAAAAGTTATTTTTACTCTCCAAATAATTAAAACATTTTTTTTTACTTCAAGCCATTACAGCTTCATCAAAAACTGATTAATATGAAAAGATAGGTTAACTTGTTAAATTAATTTTGATGTTCCATTTCTTGAGACTGTCATACCATGCTCTTAACAATGTCCAGATTATTACCAGTTTTACAATTATAGTATAGTTATTACATTACTACTATACAAAAGTTTACATAAGTTCCTCATGTAAAATTGGAAAGTTAAGACAGATTCAAATACGTAATTCAAGTTAAATGTTTGTATAGTACTACAGTCAGTATCATAACTATACTCTAATCCAGTGGTTCCCAACCTGTGGTCCCCTGTCTCATAGGGGCCACAAAGGTCATACCATCTCATCAAACAAGCATTTTTTAATACTGCTGTTTTTTTAATTGCACACTTAGTTATATATGTCTTTTATTTGGTAGTGAAAAATGGGAAACAAATCAATAATTAGTTAATAAAAACAATTTGTTGGGTAGATGGAATCTTTCTAAAAAAAGTTAGGGGGGGGGGTCGGGGTGAATA
>NW_013666518.1:318829-330036 GCF_000517525.1 Limulus polyphemus
GAAAAATAGGGTAAACAAATCTAATAATTAGTTAATAAAACAATTTGGTTGGGTAGATGGTAATCTTACGAAAAAAATTGGGGGGGGGGGGGTCAGTGAATAATAATAATAATAAAAGGGGTCCTTGGTGGTGAAAAGGTTGGAAACCATTGCTCTAATTTTAGAACAGTTGTGAAAAATAATATTCTGAACATTGTTGAAAAAAGCACATTACAAAAATCTTGATAAATGGAACATCACAAATGATTTAGTAAGTTAATGTATCTTTTCATACTAACCCTATGTGCATGTCACAACCTATTACAAATTGTCATACAACACAGTATCGTTTATTTGGTATCAAAATTATCAACTGTCCATTTTCTCCTACAATGCTAATTTAGCAAAAATTTGTGGTAAAGGAGAGAATACCAGAAACAATGTATGTGGATACAGAAAAAATATAGATATTTGTTTCAGAGGTTCTAGAGGTTATATCCAAAGGCAATATGTAAATTGTACAAAAGACAAAACTATTTTAATTATTTACATGGACATCACCTTGCACTCTGATTGGTCAGTCTTAGTCAGACTGTTGATGTCAATTCACACACGTATCTTGAGTACAAATACTTTTGTAACACATCTGATTTCTCTGTAACACAGACTTTTAGATTTTATTAAAAGCTTACCACATTTCATATATATACATATAGTAAATTTGGAATTTTAGTCGACTGTCCTTCTCTAATACAGGATGAGCTCAGTGTACAAACCCTATGTTTAATCAGTTTTGTACAAGCTTTGATGAAGCCACAATGGAGAAACATAGTTTGAAATAAAAAGTTTTATTTTCTAATTATCTGGAGAGTAAAGGTAACTATCTTATTAAGTGTTGCTCTCAGGCATGGAAACTTGGAAATGTATTGACCATTATGCAAGAGAAATACTTCTCCAGTGAGGGAAATTTTGAATATAGCTCAAATTACAGGTGTGTGTACACAAATATACATATGATCCAGGTTACATTTAGTTTGATTTTCTTATCAAGTGGAGTGAGTGACATTCATGTATCAAATGGCCTTTAATCACCTCGTTCATTCATATTTGATTCAAATCTCATTTATCTTGAATTGGTGATCTTAGTGTCTGTTTGGAGAATTAATGAATGAATTTAATAAATCATTGTCTTCCTGTCACCTTACTTGTTCCTTTGTTCTTAAAAATATCAGCTCTGAGGCTGATGCTTTACCATTTAAGCAAAAGGGGCCCAATCACGCAACATTCAAAACTGTTCGACCTTAGACTTGAACAGATAATACACACAAAGTGGCTCATTCATTGATTTACTGTAAAGTAAAAAAATTGAGTACTTGATTAAACATAATATTAATATGCAGCGGTTAGCTAATGTACCAGATCAAAAAAATACTGGAGGTGATTGACACAAGTTCCAACAATTTTAAGCATGCAACCTATCTAAAAAACAAATGTATAATAGCTAGAGTAGACTGTCACTAAAATGTAGTTTATATCTTACTTTAAAAGTTAACTTGCCTACTTCACATTATAACATGACGTGTGCTTTGTCCAACATTTACAACATATTTATTTGAAAACAATACACCATAACTGTGATGGTATTTATTTTACCAGTTGTGTATAAAAAATATAAACAAGAGAAGATTGCATTTCTTTATAAAAAAATTCTCAATTTTGAAAGTAGTAGTAGTTTTTTACTACTCATTTAAGGTTGTTATTTGTTTATTATTTTAGATAAATAGACATTGCTGTTTGGTTCACTCATTAAATAATGTTACCAAATTATATTTTTCTCTTCCAGTTTTTACTGGGTTCATTAGGACAGATTAAAAAAGCAAATCTTCAGATGATCTATTGGGTGTATGGAAAAACATTAACACTACATATCCACCATCTGATTTAATATAAAGAACATTTACAGACTTGACCTAGCACCATCTGTTGACAATTCTAGAAATATTTGCAATATGTAAACACACAGAAATGACTATTTTACCACACCCATCTTTTTACAATGACTATAAACCCAAAATAATTAAGATGAACATTTAAATATTGCATTAATTCTCTTGTAAAACACATTTTAAGGAAAAACTTATACAACTAGATAAGTTGTAGTGGACAATATTTTCAGAATGGTTAGCAGAAAATTTATTTTTAATAAAAAATCCAAAGTTCAAGCGAATAGTTAAGTTATGACTTTTTTCTTTAACCATAATCATACTTCTCTTATAAAACAAAAAGATGTCTTTGAACCAAAAAAAGAAAAGGCCACTGGATAAAAATTCAAATAGACCTTAAGTATATGTCTAACTCTATTCACTTTTTTTCTGCTGTGTATTAAATCAAATAATATGAAGGAAGCATTCACACAAATGCTATGTGCGAGTTACACTTAATTCTGAATTATCTTATTTAGTACGTAAATAAACTTGTATAAAGATTTACATAAGCTCATTTTGAATAAGAGCTGCTTCCCATTTAACACATTTTCTGTGTTAGCTACAAAACTGAAATTCTTAGATTATCCCTGTGGATGTCATGGGTCAACCACATCAAAATAAGCTTTAATATGTTATTGCATAAGTTTAGAAGATTAGGCTTTAAAATGGTTACACAGAAACTTGCTGGCAGTGTAGCATAACATTAAAGGACAACAAAGAACCCTTCAGCTCACCTATCCACTAAATTAAACACTAAAAAAAAAAAACTACAGACAGCCCTTATCGTTCCAATATTTATCAAACTTTCCCTAAACTCCCTTACATTAACTGCATGTACCATATTTGCAAGCAACCCATTCCAAAGGCCAACCACCCTGTTACAAAAATAAAACTGTCTTAGCTTGTGATGACTTCTACCTTGCCAAGATTTATATTAGTGTCCGTTAGTCATACCATTCTCATCATTAAATACAAAAAAAAGATAATGAACAGACACTATCAATTCCCATAACAATCTTAAACACCTGAATCAGATCACCTCTAAGTCTTTTTCAAGAGAAAAGAACTTCAGAGATCTTAACCAATCCTCATATGACAACCTTTCCATCACAGGTATCATCCTAGTAGCCCTCCTCTAAACCTTTTCCAATAACTCAGTGTTCTTTCAAATGTGAGATACCAAAGACTGAACACAATACTCCAAATGTAGCCTAACCAATGACATTATAATCTCTTTAGATTTGTATTTAATATTTCTGTAGACACCCTAAAATCCTATTTGCCCTTCCACTAGCAACAGCACATTGCTTGGATGGCTTAGGAGGCTGATGAACCCAAAAATTAAAATGTTTCTTTCATTAATGTTATTCTATTAAGGTTATTATTATCAAAAGACTAACACTATATTCCAACCTGCACATATGATTAAATAATACAAGGTATCACAGTAAGTAAACAGACAATTTAACAACAATACTCCATTCATATTCAATAAATCTACAAAATTAAGAAGAAGAAAAAAAAAAAAAGAGTCAAAAATGAATAGTGAAAGTATAATGTACAGAATATAATTTGCTGAAATAAATATTTGCACATCACTAAATGTTGTTTAATACAATCAACAAAGCAAATAGAGGATTACATGTTTAATTTACCTTAATAAGTGCAATGAAAAGTATGAAAAAAGATCCATGACTTTGTAACATTATTAAGCAAGTGAATAACTACAACTATGTAATTATTATTTAGCCTTTTGGATTTTTTCCTACTCATTTTTGAACTTTGCAAGCTCATTTTACTATAACATATCAAATCAACAATTTCCAAAATAAACACATAACTAAATGGAGTCACATGAGGAATAGTTAGTAATAAACAAGGCAGGTCAATAATATTTATGAAACATTTCACATCTTTGATAGTTCCATTTAACACAATGTATGTTACATTAAAAATTAGAAACAAATACTTTTACACTTCACAATAAGATCTTTGTTGATCATCACAACACAGGAATAGATACAGCTGTAAATTAGTTAAGGTATTGTGGTCAAAAGCATTCAACTCTCAATTTTTTTTCAAGAGTATGGTATTTTAACGGCCACAGTTTTGTTAGTACTATTGATTTATATTTACTCTGTATTTTTTTTTATATATAATATACATTTACTACTACTAGAGCTTTGAATTTTAAAATAACAAGGTAAAAAAATACTAAAATAACAAAGTACGTAAATATTTCCCTTTCAATTTTTAATTTAAAGGTTTTAATGATGCAAAAATATTAACACACGCAAAATATAACAAATAAATATGATTATAATTAATGTAAATCTGAACTATCGGTATTAACATGGTGCAGAGTCACACCTTAAGTTGAATTATAAACAATTCTATGCTAACCACACATTGTCATACTTAGTGAAGTATGTATGTATGTGTATGTATGTATGTATGTATGTATGTATATATATTTATATTATATATATATATATATTGTGTGTGTGTGTGTAACCACCTGGACACAAGACAAAGTCCTTTCGTTTGTAGACTTCAAAACCAGAATAACTAACTAATTGTTGAAACAACAATAATTATATCCTATTCAAACTTTTTCCGAATTTGTATATTAATATAGTAAATTTAGAAAAACAATAAAATAGTATATTTTATTCCTTGGATGATATACGGTCCTCATAACTTATAAAACTGAACATTCAACAGTTAAAACTAGCCGATTCATCCATCCTCACATTGGTAATAGTAATAGTAGAAGTAATTTCAATACCGCGCTGTAACTAGTTGTATGGCTTCAAAAGCCAATTGCTTACTTGTCCTATAAGTAAATATTAATTATTTTAAAAATACATGGGCAAAACAAAAGTTAAAAATACAACAAAACGTGTTTTCTTACTTTTACCTAAACTTCAAACATATTTATTATTCAACATATTAACTAGTATACCCGAAGGAACTAAGTGGTCATTCAACACCAAGCACATGAAATAATGAACACAAAAATCGGTAAACGGAAATGTATTACTCACTTCTGATAGAAATGTCTGTGCTGCTTTCTGTGCTCCTACATGTAGTAAATATTCATAAACGTAAAGGGCTAACCTGAAATAAACAGGAAATGTAACTCAGTAATTCAGTAGCCTGGATAAGCTATACAACACTATCCTCTCTCCCTAATAAAGAAATAGGACCTACCCGGCCACATGCCCTGGACTCAGAAAAAAAAATGTCAAAGTTTACATATACACTTAATGTTTCATTTTAAATATTATTAGTAAGTACAATTATATAAATGTTTTATTTTCTACCACTACGTTTCCCCGTACTTTAATAATTTGCAATTATATTGAACTTTCTTTACTCGTACAGTACGTTTCAGAAATATTGGTCAACACATGTATTACCTTTCAGCCTAATAATAAGGTGACCTATCTGTGAGTAAATATATAAAACCCATACTTACTTTTCTCGCGCTTGATTATCGGAAGGTACTGTCGAACCTTTTCCTTTCGCGTACATGCTTTAAGGTTGAACTGTCACACACCTGTCAAGACATTCACGATGATTTTCTCCTTGTTACCATAGAAACATTAGTTCATCTTTCAGAGACATGAATGTGATTGGGCTCACTGCTTTTCGTGCTCTGAGTTCACCCCAAATCACTTGCCTACGTCACGCATGAGTTTAATTGAGAAGACCTTATTGGTAGCACCGCACTGCGCGCCATAGGTGTAGTACCTCCCCAACACTTTTATTTATCGATGACAGCTATATTTCGTTTATAGGTTATTAACTGTATACCACCATAACCATAAGAAATACAACTTAAATACGATGTATTAGGAATATTGACATATTATTCCATTTTAAAAGCATATGTTTCTGAAATGGGGCATTGAATGGGGAGAGCAAACAACTTCTAGAAGAGCCGCTATACGTAAGAGCGTGAGGTGCAATTACCAGCTGCCTTGGTCCTGTACTTGACTTTAGAAAACTTTGGGGTTGTTAATTTGCTCGGTTTTATGATTGAAGTATCAAATCGTCAGTAACTTTTAACTTAAGTAATGCAGTCCCAACTTATTTGATTTATTTGTATGTTTTAATATGATAAACTTTTTCTATTATGCATGTGATAAATCATAAAAATTAATTACCATATAATCCTACAAAAGTACGTAGTATTGTTTAGATGCCTTTCCGTTAATATTTAATTTGTAAATATATGATGAATTTAGTCAACCATAACAAATTCTTTAAAACTTTTTTCATCAGTTAGAAGTACGGAATACGCAAGGGTTTCAAGGTGTCCACTTAGAAATGGATTCCTCTAATTTGTAACTTCCGTGTTGTGCTAATAAGGCTCTTCGGGTCATACGTGTGGAAAATTTTTACTTTGAAACAAGTAATCGTAATCGGTTTTTTGTATGTATTGAAGTTTGGTCAGAATTCGGAGCCATAAACGTACAGTGTCCGTTGATTACATAATTTTTGATTTTGATTCCCTATTCTTGAGCTAAATTATCTATCTATCTTTAGCACGCGCCACGCGTCCTCCGCGGAGCCGTATTGTTGTCTATCTGCTCCCACCACACAGGAGAGCGTCTGCTACGGGCTGTACCATTTCTTATAGGGTAGATATGTAACAAATGTTTTGAATTATTAAGCAAGTTCTTTAGGAAAATAACATTATTTTTGTATACATTCGACGCATTGGTAATCTGGTTGCTATTATATATGCAGCCTGTGAATTTTTCTTACCTTGGCTGGCATTTTATTCAAGAAACCGGAATTATTGTAATATCTCATAGGCTATATAGATTGTGGCACAAGATGAGTCCCCCTTCCAAATATCCTATTATATAAATCTAGCAACTAGTTAGATTCAGCTTTACTTGTGCAAGATTCTAACCATCAAAATTTTAAATACATAAGTTGTTAGCACCCATCCCACAAAGTCCACAATTAATCAGACATAAACGTTTTTAATTTAAAGTGTAAATTGGAAGCTACGTTACAGTAACAAGAAATGTACACAAATATATCTATCAACTTTAGTTCACGTCACAGATGCTACCTCAATGAAGATGTACAAAAAACAGTGTTAATCGTATATACTATAAGTTCTAAAGGTATACCAAATTGTTTATAACTGTTTTAGCGTAAAGCGAAATAATGGTCAAACTGCGCTCTGTCAACCACCATGAATCGAACTCGGAATTTTAGCGTTGTAAGTCCTTAAATTTACCACTGTCCCACTGGAAAATTATTTGTAACTAATATATACGTTTAACAAAAGTAAAATATCAGTTATTGCATATAATTATGCTAAAACTGTCTATCTAACGAGAGAGAGAGAGAGAGAAGAGAAAAAAACGGACGCATACCTTAGGAACTATAACAATTTTATTGATATGTTTCACATCATAGGTGTATTGTAGTTTTTGAGTTTTGGCTTGCCTTCCTCACCTTATGTGAGGATCCATCAAGTACAGTCAATTTTGTATCGACCTGATGATTGCTTTTGCTGCTTTTACTCCTCGATCGGCCACGTATTGATTACCTTCGCTTGCGCTTTAAACGAACTCCAGGAAAGAATACTGTGGAAACTCCTTGGTACACCGAAAGTCATTAAATTTGTTTATTGAAATACGTATGGGAGTACATGATTTTGCTGTAAAGTTTTAATAGGACGCGTTTTCGAAATTATAATTGTCTGTTTTCATTTGAAAAGGGTGGTATGTGACTATTAATATATGAATGTAGTATAATTACAGATATTAATATTATTAAGGTCTCCGTTAACTAAGAAGCCCCAGTATGCAATTTTAAACAGGGCAAATTTTGTAACTCTCGTCCATTGAATTTCAAACATTTTGAAGTGCCTCGACAGATGGCGCAAGCATAGTAAATGATAAAATCAAAAATAAAATAGCGAGCTATCCCATAGCAACCGTTTTTCTGTTATTTCCATTTTTATCAGGTACTTTAAATGCAAATATAGACTAATTTACATACATACACCAGTAAGCTCCACAAGGTGTTCACACAGAAGTCTTTTATTCTAATTTATTTTGTTCAGCTTATCGAAACGGTGAAAACGTTAGGTTTTTTACAGGTACATCGACGATCTTCGAAAGTATAGTCATGAGAAAACTTTTTTTAAATAAAAGATGAAAAAAGCTAAATTTGTATTAAGTAGTGAAGTTTCGTTGTAATGCAACAATTAAACTAAACAACAAATCGTTTAAACTGTATATGCGCGATGTTAACTTGCATATAGGAAACGAAGCACCTTATGCGCACGTGGGCTAAATGGCCTAGTATGAGAACTCTAAATTCAGGAATAGCCAGTTCTAAATTTAACCAATGGGCATGCCCGTTACAACTTACAATTGTTTCAATATTGGCATAATAAATCTATTTTACATCCACGTAGATGCAGAGATTAAAAACAAACAAAAAAAAAAGAATACTGAAAATTAATTAACTCGTGTTCGTTTGTTGGTTTGAAGTTAAGCAAAAAGCTACACAATGGGCTATTTGTCCTTTGCCCACCATGGGTATCAAAAACCGGTTTCTAACGTTGTAAGTCCGCAGACGTACCGTTGTGCCAATGGGGAGGGGACTTTGTTTATTAGTGCAAAGGAAACGGAAATTCGCTGCTCGGGCCGTAACTTCGCAAGTGATAATTTTTATAAATGTGCAGAGAACACTAGAAACTTTTTTGTCTATAATGTACATTGCTTCAAATCCTTCTTAGTTTTGATATATCGTTACCTATTTGAATATAAGTTTTCGTTTTGCTGTTTTTGTGAGGGGGGAGGGAAATAGTATGTGTTTTTTGTCATAAAATGTTCAGGTGACAACTAGAAACGACTTAATATCATCCCTGTTTTGCCTTGTTCTGTTGTACGTGGAGGGAGGGGTGCATGTATATATATATATATATATATATATTATAAAGAAGGCAACGGTTCCGTTCGGATCTGATCTTCAACGATAAGTCTGAGGGCTTATAATAACGCTAGAAATCAAGTTTCGATACCCGCGGGTGGGAAGAGCACAAATAGCCCATTGTGTAGCTTTGCGCTTAACAATAAACAAACAAACAAAACAAATTCGATCTATGTAATTTCTTTTATGGAGAAGTAACTTCGAAAAATACCTACAACTCATATTCGATGTAACTCAAAAATTTACGTACATCTTACGAATTTATTTTTGTTTCTTTTTTCCAGCCTTACATACGTTAAAAATGGCCTTGTTTTCTGCTATTTTATGCTATCAGAACATAATTCATAAATGATAATCATTTTCGTTTATTTATTATTTGATGCTGTAAAATTTTCTCATTAGACCTGAAAATAATATATTATATCAACGTTACTTTGCGTAGCATATATATTACATTGGAAGAACGTGTGTCGTAGAACAGATGGACAAGGTATCTTCGGTCACAATAACTAAGGTTCGGAAAGATGAAACTGGCATGCGAGTATTGATATATATAATAACCATGGAAACTGAAATCGTGAAAGTGCACAAATGAGCGACGTTGGTGGGTGTATCCGTGAAATATGAGATATGGAATAATATAGCAGGTGAAAACACTTTTACGGGCAGACACAAGTTAGACAAAAGTAAAAAAAAAAATTATTTTTCTGGTTTTTAGATCAATAAATTATTTACAGTTTGTCACCACAGTACAAGTAAGATAATTACAATACACTGATGGAAGGAAAGAGACCGCATTTTATTCCACTAAAAACTGACTACGCCAATTGTTTGTTTGTTTTAGTGAAAAGCTACACGATAGGTTATGTCCACTGTGGGAAATCGAATCCAGGATTTTAGTGTTGTAAGTCCACGAAGGTAAACTGATTGTAAACTACTTAAAGGTAGACTATAATAAACTAACGACTCAACCTGAAAACAAAGTAAAACATCACAGTGTTCAAATTGTTTGTTTGCTATTTTATGTTCTTCAGTAAGTCAGAGCTCATCATGTGGTACTGCGATAAAAAAAAAACAGCTACATGTTACTTTTGTAAACTTTTAAAGTTATTTTAACTTTGGTATGACTGCCTTGAGAGTATAGCATCTGAAATTTTCCCATATGCCTTTATTAAGCGCATTGAATCAATCTTAAGAAGAATAACATTTTGTCAGGTTTGATTTCTTGCCATTGATGATACATGGGTAACGTTTTGAATTAGTTCACATTTGCCCCCCCCCCCAGTGGCACAGCGGTATGTCTGCGGACTTACAACGCTAGAAATCGGGTTTCGATACCCGCGGTGGGCAGAGCACAGATAGCCCATTGTGTAGCTTTGTGCTTAACTTCAAACAAAGAAGTCCACATTTGTTTAATATCTGGGTTACCCTAAAATCTATTAACTGTATTACAATCACATTTAAGACAATAATGCTACTGTTGCAGTATGAAACTCAAAAACATAAAAGTATTTAAAAAGTGTATTGCATTATAAGGCTGTAACAGTTAAATAAATCCCCATCAAGAAGCACTCACATTCAGCATCATTAAGTTATGGGGAATGTAATTAATTTTGTTTGTTTATTTATTGTCGAGCTCAAGGCTACATAATGGGCTATCTGTGCTGTGCCCACCATGCGTATCGAAAAACAATTTTTAGCATTAAAAGCCTATAGAGTTAATGTTGAATCACTGGGGACGTATATAACTACAGAACTTGAATAAAAACATCGTATGTATCAAACACTTTTTCATTCCATTGACGGTGAATTAGTAAATATATTCAACACATTTTCCATTATAGAGAATTCTGTGTTTTGTTCCTGAATAAATTTTAAGTTGTAAGATACTAGAGAACTAAAAGTTTAGTACATTGGGTTACTCTAGTAGAAATGCAAACCAAAGACATTTTATATTTTGAACTATGGCGAATAGCATGACCGCGACGTCTGTGTCTCCGGGTTTTACAAAAACCCTAAGCAGTCCTTATATTGATATATACCATAAGTAAGATAACACTTTCCTCAAGAATAAAACAATTTTTAAAAATCCAGAATACAATACTGAATGTCATCGATGTATAAGAATTATATACCTTATAGATGTATGCAGAATAATACAATATTGAAAGTCATCGACGTATATAAGAATTGTATACCTAAGAGATGTATGCAGAATAATACAATATTGAAAGTCATCGATGTATAATAATTGTATACCTAATAGATGTA
>NW_013666518.1:331036-336595 GCF_000517525.1 Limulus polyphemus
TTGTATACCTAATAGATGTATGCAGAATAATACAATATTGAAAGTCATCGATGTATAAGAATTGTATACCTAATAGATGTATGCAGAATAATACAATATTGAAAGTCATGTTTTTCGACGTAGTAGGGAACAGTGTTAGCAAAGGATCACACTCTTGTTTCTTATATCCATATGCAACACTTTTTATATCCCTCAATGATAGTATCTTTTTTTACGATAAATGACAAACAAATGCACATGTGTTTATTGCTAAAACAGCGTTATTGAGATAAAGAACGACTGCTAATTTTGTGATGTTAAGGTGAAGCGATGATTTTATTATATAACAGAAAACTAAGTAAGAATGCTGTTGTTTTCATATATATATAAATGCTGTCTACAGCAAACTAGAATTATCCTAAGTCGAGTAGGATTCGAGACTAGGAGATAAAAAATAGATCAAAGGTAATTTTCGTAAAATAGCGATGAATAAATATAAAATGTGCAGTCAATCCAATGCCTTGTATCACAGCGTATACACAATACGATTGTCTAGTGGGCCGTTTACAACAGTCTTTTGTCATTCTATGTGTTAGTTCAACAATGAAAACTGTATTGTGTTTGTCTTTAAGCAAAGGAGACTGACTGCAATGCATCGTTGGCAAAAACATTTGAGTTTCGATGCAATGTGTGTGCATCTAGCACAACGGAGCGCTCAGGTTCGCTAAGTAGCCGTGGGTATTTTTTCCAATGGATGTCACCATTCCTTGTCGTTTTACTAAGTGCAAGAAAACACCAGTACCGAAATTAGCGCTTTTTGACAGTTGTCATTTCTATAAGAAGTGTCAAAGAGGAGATATTCAATTCAATTTATTCGATATGGTAGAATAAAATCATCCATGTATGTAATACCAACATGAAAAAAATAAAGATTAAACACAAAATAATACTTTGCTATAAGCACTAAGTTTATTCTTATAAATTTTTAATGTTTTTTATAAACTGTAAAATAAACCTGCGTCTTAAAAAGTTTTGTGTTTGTTTCTTTCTAGGCTACACAAAAGATATCTACGCATAGCCATTCTAGTGACAAGCTAGAAGGAAGGAAACTAGTTCTTGTAAGTTATGTTTTTAATTGTGAAATTTGTATGTTAGCTAGGGGGCAAAAAATATAAGTTGCAAGTTGACGGGAAGTTTTCTCGTAAATTCAAAGCTAGACTATAAATAAGAGGTAGCTGTGAAGTGGGATGAGTTTTAATCTAAGATAGTGTAAAGTAAACCAGTCAGGGCGTGAAGTATTTGGATCTGTGTTTAGTGATCGCGCTTATTGGATTAATTTATATAAAATAAGTTTATTTTTTATATCGTGCAGTTAGCATTATTTCTAAACCTGGCCTACAAGTGTGTACAGTGGAGATAGCTTGTAAGACATAAACTGTTATTTTTTTGCGTGGATTGGACTTTGAATTATTTTCTCCAAATAACTTAAAAGAACCCACCCATGAAAGAACAACGTTAGAACACTTGATGTTAGAAGTTGGATATTATTCTGGTGAATATGAAATATAACTATGTATATGTTTAGAATAGGTCTTCCACTGTTGAAGATGACGACCACAAGGTCAAGTGGTGAGATTCATGCATTATTACTTGAGGTAATGAAATTATTAAGTCAAGATCAGAAGGAATGAGACAGAAAATTAAAAAAAAAACATGAGAGAAAATTTAAAGATGATCAAGAACATGACAAGAATTTAAGAGAGGAGTTTAAAAAAGGCGTAATATTTAAAAACGAATTAAAATCAAAAATAAATTTGATTGAACACAAGATCAATATAGTTTTAGGGGACGTACAGAGGAATTACAACAAGTTTGAAGTTATTCAGAAGAACATCAACGAAATCAAAAGCAAGGTAGAAGACAGCATCACTGAGGTAGAAAAGAACATCAGTGACGGAATAAAGCATCTGGCACATTAATTATTAAATGCAAACATTAAACCAGCTACACCTCTCTCTGTACTTGCTCTATAATTCCAACCCAAAAGACCATCCACTATCAGGTGCGAAATAGGAAAGATTATTTGGTATACACCTATTACCAGTACTTCTGTGCCACCTGTTACTAAAGGGTCTTCCTGGACTACTCCAGCCATGACACTATCAAATACAACTCCAGAATTTTAATTGTCCAGTTCAACATTGGCCAATCAAGAAACCAATGGACTATGATGTGAAGATACTATGAGAATCATACCAGGCTCAGTTCGAAATAATTTCCAGAATGAACAGGTGGAATAATGAACAACAAACCATCCATCTTGCTGTCCATATAAAAGTACCAACTTTGAAAACATTAAGTAATCTTCCAGCTGAAAGTCACCATAATTATCAAGCAGTGGTAGCTGCCTTATCCAAAAGTTTCGGAGTGTTGCACCAGAAAGAAGTATCTTGAGCAAAGTTCTAAATAGGGTACAGAGAAAAACGTGCGCAAGGTTAGGAAAGGCTTGCCAAATATTTTTACCCGGATGTTTCTTGTGAAATGATGGATTCATTGTTGTGTGACCAATTTATAGACGCCATAATAGACGAGGATATGAGAAGTAGGCTGAAGAAAAGAAGGCACACGCCTTTAAAGGAAGCTCTGCAGTTGCCGATGGAATTAGAATTAAAATTACAGATAAACAACTAAAGGCACCATCTCGACATTTGAAATTATCAATTCGCACTGACGTCAGTTTGGAAGAAATTAAAGGAATAGTTAGACAACTAGTTAACAGAATGATAGAAATAAACGACAGGATAATATGTTTTTCAAGTGTAACTTGAAAGAGTTTGTTACCAGGAAATTCAGACAAAAGCTTGAATGGAATAAGAAACCTTCCAAAGGTTACCAGAAAGTGAGAACTGATATGCGGGAAACCTGGCCATTATAAGCAAGACTGCGAAGAATCAACAGCTGTTAAGACACCACAAAGACAATTCGAGTCCAACCAGATCGAAGGAACATCCAGACATTTAGGACCGAATTAACACACAAGGCACTCGAAGCCAAGGCCTAGCGCCCCGCGCTTTCATCACTATATATTATTATATTCGTCGATTAAATCGAATTAAAAATTTCGAACCATTGAAAACAAATCACTTCGTAAGAAATGAACTATTTTTTAACATTATGGTGAAATGTATGATGTACATTCAGTAGGAGGTCAAATGAAGTTCACAGTTTGATCATATTTTCATCATATTAGTGCGTGCACTTCATGAATTTCAGCATATAGCACTGTGCTTATAGAAGCTCTTTCTATAGCGACGAAAATGTCGAAAAACTGTTATGTGAATAAATAAAATATACTGAGTCTGTATAATCTTTTTTTGATTTAGATAATATCTTTAAATATGACAATGTAAAATAAATAAGGGATAATAAAATATTTATAATGTAACGAATTTATATAAGAATGTGCAAGTAAAAATTAGATGTGCACAAAAATTCTGTTTATATTTTTAAAATATAAAAACGCCCAAACAATTATCGAATATTATTAAAATAAAGCTCGATAATTATCTAATCAACGTGAAATCTCGGTATTTTATTGATTATAGTATCACAGATAGCTTGCATTATCAATTAGCGATAAAGCCAATCGATAGAATAATAAGATAAACATCCCTGATTTCAGACAATATACTCATGAGACCCCGCGCTAAACGTTCTCTTTTTATGCGTAAAGGCCCCGCGGTAATTTAATCCAGCACTGCACACATCAGAAAACAGGAATTAGCTGGACGTATGGGGCAAAGTTCAACTGAGAGTACTCCATCTGCCTCAAATGAAATAAGAATGTCATTATTTAAATAAACTAATTCACAGGTTTATTGATGGGAATCCTTGCAGACGCGGGTCTTACAGCTACATTAGTTTGACCTGATTTGGTAATGCAAAATGAGAAACTGGGAAGACAACGTAAAACTGAAGCGGACGCATGAATGTATCAATATTAGTTTCTCTAATATCAAGACTTTTAACAGTTTGTTTCATTTACTGCGGTTTTTCACTAACTGCTACACACAATGTTACGTACATTTATTACTATTTCACATATCTTATTCAGTGTCTCCCTAACACTAAGGTATCAAACCACTATAAAGACGACGAAATGCTTCTGATTTGAGAAGACTTGGTAGCAATGTTCCCTCTAAGCTGCGCGGCTGCACAACAACCAATCAAATGCCGCGCACTTAATTATTCCAGCCGCGCACATCCTCAGTAATGGCGAGGAGTCTCAACACGTTGACAGCCTTAATGACCCTGGCAGTCAATAGGCCTAAAGCCCAAATAACCAACTGGTAGCATTGCAAAGTGTCCTAATGATTCAATAGGGTTGGTGGTCTAACAATACCCCCCCCCAAAAAAAAAAAAAAAAAAACCAACTAGGTAACACACATCCGCACATTGATACTGGTGCACATAGAAAAAAATTCATTCCGCACATGAATTGAAAAAATTAGAGTTGTACCAATTAGTGGTTGGTAGTACCAACCGCTCTTCACGGCCTCTTGGAAGTTTCTAATTCCTGGAAAACATATTGCCACAGTTTCTACAAAGACCTATTACTCTTATTATGTGGAATGAAAGAGACTGCTTTACGTGAACATAATTTTCCTGTTTCTCTTTGTATTAATTTCACAGTAGATTTAATATTAACATTCATAGCCTGAGTATCCTAAAGTTTGCTCCATGTTTGCAGTTACTAATGTAATGTCTCTATTGCTCAAAACAATGACAACTTACACTTTGTTTTCATTATTGTTGTTAACATTCCTGCACTTCTACGTTTGAAACAACTTGCAACTTGAGATGGCTTTCTCTTAAAACTACACAACATATCTCCCGACTTAAACTATTTAGATATAATTTATGAATAAGAAGGTAAGTCAGTAAGAACTGATCTGAGCTGACTATTAACAACTTTGGTTATTTTAACTCTTTGTCAAATTCAACATTTCGTCGACGAAGTGATGTTTCTAATGTTTCCTTTTATTATTCAAAAATCTGCTCCAACAATCTCTTTCTGATGAATCATTTCAAACTAACTATTCTAGCATTCTTTTCATATGTTGCTTAAACCTGTTTTTTTTTTTTCAGGTGGATAGTAATAAAGTTAACTTCTTCTATTTTATTTTGTTTGTTTAATTGTATATTATTTGTTAATTTACTTCAGAAATAATCCTAATATGGCCTTAATCTATTTTCCACAATATTTTTTTAAACTTTTTTTTTTTGTAAGTTGACAATTTGAAAACGTTCCATTCCGGTTTGATTGTTCTTAACAATAAAGTTACACAAAGGGCTATCTGCCCACCATAGGTATCGAAACCCGATTTTTTCTGTCATAAACCTGCAGACGTATGATGCTGAGCCATTAGGGGCATTTCTCTTTTGTGCTATTGATATTCTTCTAACTCCTGATTATACTTTTAGTCGTATTTCATTTATGGAGTGTTTAGCCAGTGACATCTTCAAAATATAAAACAAAAGAGAAATGTCGTGGGAGGCAAAGGCACACAGGGGGATAGG
>NW_013666518.1:336673-348918 GCF_000517525.1 Limulus polyphemus
AAACAAAAACATTATAGGGGGGGGGGGTATTTTTTCACAGGAAAACAAACACTTTTATAGAAAAACAAAATTTCTTTATTCCTAATTTTCCCCTTGACTTTAATCTGGGTTACTTGTATTTAAAACGTCTCTTAAGACACACGTGTCTTGCTGTTTATGATCAATCAATACGCGTCTTGTGTTTCCAAGACATTCTATAAATAAATTAAATGTGCTTTTATTTATCATTTCATATTACTAAGCCTAGTTTTTGAATAAACTTAACAAAAACTGTTTATTTATTTATATATATTTTTTTCTCCTTGTCAAAAGAAGGATGGGAAAAAGAAAAGTTCTCTGCTGTTAATTGAGAGGAATTGATTGAGCTCATTGGTTACTACGCTTTTTTTTGTCTCAGTTCTTTTCAATCGCTTCACAGTCAGTCTCCTGATGACATGAGCATTTTACCACTATATATTTTAGGTAATTACATACGTGCGAATAATCTCGAGCATACACAAGGAAAGTTTTAGTACACTTCTGCCATTGAACGGGATAAACAGTTGTTTTTATTTTACTTTTTGTCTGCGCCCATTTTCTGAAACTGTAAATTTTGTAAAATGAGATTTTCTACTGCTCATTCACAAATTATGTAATGCATTACAATGTTTGAGATTTTTGGTAAGCAGCCTTTGCTCGTGTAGTGCTCATAGGATTATATCTAAAAACAACAACAACACGAAAACATTAAAGTCCAGAAAGCATCTATTTACCGACGTTTAGATATTGCAGCTTCAACAACGCTCGAAACAAATGTGGATAATTTTTGTGTTTTTAAGTCTCTAAAAATGTTTATGAAAATAAGAAATGCTTTATTCACAATCACATTATAATATGTAATGTGATTTTCACATTGATATTGATCTTGAATAAGTTGAATTATTTTATTACGTTTTTAAAAAACGTGAAATATGATAGGACTTACTTTATGGTGAATTATGATGTTGTTGTTTGTAATTAAGCACAAAGCTACACAATGGGCTATCTGTGCTCTGCCCACCACGGGTATCGAAACCCGGATTCTAGCGTTGTAAGTCCGCAGACATACCGCTGAGCCACTGGGGGCATGTGAATTATGATAACATACAAGTTCGAAAACAAAGGTTTGAGTCTCTCAACTTACTAAAATATTTAAAAAATACGTATACTTTATTGACAGGATTTTTAGACAGGTAGTCAGAAAATTAAACAAAAAATTAATACGTAAAAAAAGGATTAAAATACAAATAATGAAAATATCAAAATGAACGACGTAAAAATTAGTGAAATTTGGTGTTTTACGGTGTTGTTCTGATACATTCTATTCCACTACGACTGTGATTGTCGTACGTCTTGCTGACTTGTATATTCACGATCGATTTAATATAAGGTAATCAACTCTCTGTATTTTGGTGATTTATCTGCATCGTAAGCAGCATGAAACCGAATATACTGAAATACTTTTGGAAAATGTTGTCATAATTAGAAATCTTTGTTATTAGTAGCTTGCATATGTGAAATTAACTATCCTTGAATTTAAAGATTTTTTCTTCATGCAAAATAAAAGTTTTTATTTTCCGAAAGTTGACATCATTAATTTCGTTTTCACAGTTCTACAAACAGTCAGATTATTATTGGAAATATTCATGAAATATTCTTACTATAATAATCAAGAAATAGATAAGCGGGCCAGGCGAGGCTTAGTGTTTATAGTGCTCAGACTGTGAACCCAAGAGTTCACAGTTCGTGTTCCGTTTCCGCAAATACGACCCCCCCCCCCCACCTCTCGTACATGAAGGCCGTCAGTGTGTTTTAAGAGTAACGGTCAAATCGTACTATTTGGTCAGAACTGAGTAGCTCTAGGTTTGGCGATGGGTGCTGTTGATTAGTTGCGTGCTCTCTAGCTACTAGTTCAAAATTAGGGACGGACATGCGCAACTTCCCTTGTGCGAAAACTATAAACAAAGAAATGGACTAGTTAAACGAAAAGTTTCTTTCATTTTAAACTATGGCAACAGCTATTAAATTTTTAGAGGAAGAGCAGTTCACTGTATTATATTTCAATTATATATATATATATATATATGCAGAAATAATTTGTTTATTTGTTTGTATTTTTTGGCAGTGGGTGGTGAAACTGTTAGTTATCTGTCTTCCCTCTAGTTTACCAGTTCCACAATAGGGACGACTAGCGCAGATAGCTCTTGAGTAGCTTTACGCGAATATCCGAAAACAATTCTTTGATTAAAGCAATTTATAAAATATCTCGAGCACATCCTCATACGTGCCATTTTATCACGGAAAAATATATTTTCTTTAATTATTTTCAGCCTTCTACTGCGAAACAGACTTTGGTTAATAGCTAGATTACATATTACCTAGAAATGATAGAGGTTAAAGAAAATAAAAATAACTCTATTTTAACGAAGTTAGTACTTGTCTAAAAGTGGTAACCATGATTTCATGAGAGAAAGAAACAACAAAACAAATCTGCTTTCAACGCTCTTATCATAAATGAATTTACTATACAACGTCTCGACCATAGGCTTACCTTCCGGGACATTTCTGTCATGAGTTATACCAAATATAATTGGTAACAGAGAAAGTTATGGTTTGAACTGATAGAAAACATAAATGATGACAATTGATGTCCTGAAATATTCTTCAGAGCTAAAGATGTAAGAGATAGATTAACTGCAGAAGGTATTTTGATGAACAGCCATAAAGCTTCTTTGAACAAGGAAAAATGACACCATGGTCGAGAATCAATGTTGAATGACCTCAGCTAGCTGAATTATATATATTATATACAAGTGTATCGATGTATATATATATATACATGTGAGTGTGTATAAACTGGATTACATGTGAGTGTGTATAAACTGGATTACATGTGAGTTTTTACACTCACCCTTTAAACATTTAAACTTGGTTCGACAATTACATAACTTTTTTTTTACTATTGTTATGTATTTTTAACTTATTTACATTTTTTGTTTCAATTTTAATACTCTTGCCGCTGGGAGAAGTCTTCAGTCACGTGAAACTGTTGTTATTAATGTGTTGTTCTATTACTATTAGTATAAACAGTAACTATCTCTGTAAACTTTAAGTTGAACCTGAGATAGGCCTATGACCGAAACGTTGTAAAATCATTTGATAGGAATGTTTAAAGCAGTTTCAGTTAATATATTATTTTTTAATATCTCATCGAAACAAAGGTAATTTTACTAAAAAGAATCGTGATTTGTGTGTTTTGACATAAAAAAAATTAAAGCACCTTAACCTTACAGTTACAGTTTTGCAACAAGAGTCCACTGTATAACTTGAGCCTGAGGTGCTTTTGGCTGAAATTATTTTCGAAGAACTTCTAAGTGAACATAGATTTGATAAGTCTATTATCTGTTATTTTTTGACGATTTTTAGCTATACCTAACTGACAGTTATTAGCTGTTATACTGATACAAGGTTCCTGTGGTAGAGCTCTGTGTTTCGGAGCTGGCAAAGATGGTTCAAATCTATGCAATATTTCAAGATATCCCTCCACCCCCAACATACTTTAAGCTATGGGTTGTAATAAGAATGACAGTCAACCCCTTAACAGCAGCGTAACAGCTTTGCCATAAGTACAAAATATAAACTCTACTGAAACAAAGCCACTTGTTCTCAATACAGATCTTCACCGTCGATTGCAATTGGTCTTCACCTAATTATTTTTTGTGTTTCACTATGATTGGTCGAAGTTCTCATTTTTTAATATAGGTGGCAGTTTTAAAGAAGTTATGTAAAATAAACAATATAATTTTTAACTTACAAAATATAATTTTAAAGTAAATGTTTAGCTTTTATACAAGTAAGCTAAAAAGTGAATTTTAATGGAAGCTTAAAGGCCTAGACTATTCCCAGTTTGTAACATTGTAATTTGCAGTTTCATAAGCTTAATCTCATGTGGTCTTCCAATCCAACATTACCAGTTTGTATGTTCTCATGGATTAAGACATGGTCATAGGTCAGTTTAAACTTATTTAGTATATCACATGAAGACATACTTTTATAGGTATCTTTTTATTATTTTCAGGTGAAGCATTTGATGCATAATAATTCAAAAATGTATGATTTTTTAAAAACTAATGGTAAACTTATTAATTGTTATGCAAGGTTTAGTACGTATAGTTTCTATATTACATATTACTATACCTTGATATAATGTTTTGTCTGTATTACTGAATTTTCCTTACTTATTTTCAAAGATTTTTTTAAATAAAAGATATTTAAATGTAGATAATAGATGGCGCTGCAAAAACAGCGATTTAGAGTTCCATCATTAATACTTAGGGGGTATATGCCTTTAATAATATCAGTGCATTGAAAATTAATGCAACTTTATTTCATATGTATGAAATTTAAAACTAAAAATATATAATGAGGAGAAGTTATTACTTAGCCCTGCCCAAAAGTATCAGTTCGACAAGGCCAGCATGATATACAATATTTGCGGTTTCTTTTAAATTACCTTATGAAAATGATTCAAAATCCAGCCTACGTAAACGATAACAAATAAGTTTCTTTCTTTTTATAAAGTTTTACAAACTGTTTTCAATGTGCATAGTTGTAGGCCACATTTAAAAATGACGCTAACCGCACCACTTAACCTAAAGAATATACTTATTTGTGCCATTTCACAGCAGAAATAAAAAAAAGAAAAGAAAAACTGGCTGATTCGATCTATCAGCTAGAAATGACTCAACTGGTTTGAACAACTTTCTATCTTCTTAATTATTTTTTTTAACTATCTCTCAACTATCTTCTCGATTCTTTGCTGAATCCTTATTTATAATTTACCCTCTAATGTACTGGAAAACCTGAATTAAAATCTCCAGAATTTTCTAGACCCAATTTAACATAATCATTATGACTTACAGCTTTCTCTATCTAACATCTAAATTCCAACATTAACATTATAGCTTATAACGCTCATATTTTCCTGGATTATGAAGTGCCTTGAACAATCCTAATACAAAATATTAAAACACGATACTAAACTATTATTCACCAAGTCTTTCATTATGATGTTCTCTCCCGAGACCCAAGGTATATAAATGGGATGGTGTCTTGTCCCTTGTTGTCACTGGTCGTTCTGTCGCTGGGGGGTGTTTTCCTGAATTGGTGGTCGAGAAAACCCACTGGAGGATACATTCATGATGTTTTTCTAAAAGTAGTCTCAACAGAAACTCCGAGATCCTCAACAGGTTGAGTTTCCAGTGCCAAGTTCTTCTCTGGAGTAACCAATTGTCCGTTCTCTCGCTGACATACATCCGAAGATGATTACAGTGTATGATATTTAGTTTAGATTGGCTATCCTCAAAACACCTACTTAATTTGTCTTCTTTTTTAACGATAACTGTTCAGCCATACCAAGCTTTATCAGCATTTACATCATAACTACATTTTGTTTTATTACAAGCTGATTACATCGTATCTCGGTAAATTCATGTACAACATCTTTATTCTCTACATTCACAAGAGCTCTTCCAACCACCAATTCCTTAGGATATGTCAAAGTATTTGGTTCCACTATGGTCCAGCTATTAGATTAAGAATCATTGCTAATAACTAATGGTATGAGTAATTTACTTCTTAGTGGTGCAATGATCACCATCCTTCTTTCCACTGGAAGTTCAATCTTTGGTGTTGTAATTGTCATGTAGTGCACAGAAATCTCCTGGCCGTAGTCTGAGAAGCTATCTGTAGATAAACTAAGCTCACATTCATGTGTTTACATGAAATCGGCTTTTAAGATGCACCCTTCTTCATTGTCAATTACCAACACATCATGGAATGCAGAGAAGCTTCCAACCATAAAGGACTTCCAACTTCCCTTTCGCTGGAACTTTATATCTACTGCTGTTTGCATCAACCCCTCTTCTTTCTGCATCCCTGGAGGCAATTTCCCATCTTTCATCAAGAAATCAGGTAAAAAATGGTAGCTGTAGAACAAGTATAAATCAGCATGCAGCAAGGTTTTCCGTTAATACGCCCATGATTTGTGAATGATTTTCCTTAAATACTGAACTATTTTTTCAATTGGGATAAATGGCGAATTTTCAACTGAACTTCGCCTCATAAACCTTACTACTATCTACTTTATTGATCTTTCATTAGCTTTGTCTTGTTCCCCTCACCTGTTTGGGTTCTGAGACATAACCTCAGGGTGTTGTCTCTTTGGCTTAATAACAACTGTTGATTTCTTAGAGTTTCAGCTGTAATGGCTATATTTCCCACAACTATAATAGCTCCTCCTTCTTTCTAGCATCCTCTGGGAGTTCTTGTTGTAGGCTTTGATTTACAGCTCCTCACAATATGTCCTAAAACATTTATTTTCTTGTGGTTTATTTCCTCCATTCTGTGTACTAGATATCTGATTAATTCTTCCATTTCTTCTAGACTGTTGTTCATGTTTCAATACTACATGACCTGGTGTTCTCTTAACTTCTATATGGTTTCTTTAGTAGTATATCTGCAGCTTTAATGGATTCTAGTTCCGTCGCCAATTGCAGAACTTAGCTTCCTTTAAAGATGTACACCTACTTTGCTTTAGCCTAATTCTCATATTCTTCGTAAGTCCAACATAATAATTCATTGAAGTTAAATGTCTTCTAGGTGATATTTCCAATACAATGCAATAATAACAGGACTATTTCTACCATATTTACTGAATATTTATATTAACAGAAAAGCATATCTTGCAACCAATAACGGCATCTCAGAATTAAATAAACTTCAAACTGAGACAATATAACACATTCAAGGATGGCATATCACACTTCGGGATGGAATGGAAGCCAATACACAAAGGCAGACATTGGCCATCTAGGCTCCAAAGATGTACGCCCATCAAGACAGCTGCTCCTGGTAAGTGTACAAGCATGATACTAAGTATATAAGTTTTTGAGATTGGTTAATGTGAAAGATAATTTCTCTCTTTATGGACTTTCTTCCTGGGAGAGAAGAATCTTTTATGATGAGATACTTTTCACCAGCATTCATACGATAATTTATGGGATTGTTATAATGTTCTACATAATGAAACTAAATTCATACTAGTTTCTACCTGGTGAATGTAATTATCCAGCACATATATTAAATTGTTGTTTAAGAAGACTGAAATGGCTGTTCTGTGCTGCAAAGTGAAAATTGGGGAGTGAATACAAGTATTTATTTGAAAATTTGTGCCAAATACTTTAGATAACAAAGACTCATGCATCTCTCTATTATCCTAAAACCTACACATCAGTGGAAAACAATTCCATTCAGACACAGAGAAGCATTCTCATTTTATAAATTACTAACAAAAAACTAGAATGACTATCTACTCTACCAGATGAAGACATATAGGGCAGTGTTAATCTTATGTACTTCAATTCATTATTGGGAGAAAACTTATCCTCCAGAAGATGTATTTATGTTAGCCATACCAAGAGGAGAAGAGACTCATCTCCAAAAGCGGTTAATGTTCTCTGCTCAATTGCTGGTGGAAGCCTAAAAAGTTTGGTTATATGGCAAAAGTGAGGTCAAGATGCAGATTAAGGGGAATGAGTATGACACTGTACCCGACAAAAGACCACTCAGCTCAAGTTTGATCATCTTGTATTTGAAACCAATAGGTCCACATTTTTCTGAGCAAAGACAAGGATAACGAATGTGAACCCTGGTATAGAGAAAAAAATAAGAGGAGAGTCAGCAAAGGGATAGAAAATATTGGACTCTTAAACATACAAATAGCATTATATTTAATATATGTTTTTAGAAGAAGAGGATAGTTAATTTGTATTACTAGGGTATATATTCATTCATAAGGACGGTTAACTGACACTTTCCCATTGGAGAATAGTTATATGAATCAGTCCAGAAACTAACTGTGAGGGCGTGTGACGCCATTATCAGCTAGACCACTTTCACGAGAGCTGAAAAACGAAAGGTGACCAAATGATTTAGTTTTACTAGAGAAATCATTAAACGGACCAATCCTTAAACTACCGTATTTTTCGGAATATAAGAGACGCACCCTTATTTTTAAGACAAAGTTTTTTGGGGAAAAAAAACTACAGTCGCATTTGAAAGATTTATATTGAACAAAAATTCAGTTTGATACTTTAAAAAATAGTATATATTGTTCTAAACACAAAAGAGCTCAAAACATCAAAATAAGAAAATACAGTAAATCAAAAAAAGGTTTACTGTTATTTAGTTTGGTTCAAAACCTACAGAATCTTCATTGCTTTCATTGTAATTTATTTTTGTTATTATTTAGGGAGCATTATAAATAGTTATGTTTTAAACGAAAAAAAACTACTATTGTTATAAATAACACATTCAATTGAACTGAACTATGCATGCCTATTTAAATATATTTACACATGGCTTGTGTATATCGTATATATATATATACATATATATTATTCATACCTTCGGTATATAGGACGCAAGCAGATTTTGACATCAGATTTTGGGGTAAAAAAGTGCGTCTTACATACCGACAAATACGGTAACGTCTATAGACACAAAACTAGTGCCAGTTCACTATTTCCATAATAACTGAATAACAACTTACAAAGACTGATCCAAAAAGAGATAACTTAAATAAGTAGTGATCCACATTTTTTCAAGCAATGATTCGTGATAGATAGTAGGTAATTCAGGGAAAGTAAGACTAAAATACCAAAACTCTATGGCTCCAGTGACAAGCTTGAAAGCTTATAACACTAAAAATCGAGTTTAATCCCTGTAGTGGGCACAAAAGGGAGAATTTATTGTGTAATTTCGTGCTGAACAACAAGCCAACAAATCAATACTGTAATAAATCTGAATTATGAAACTACCTGTGCTAGTGTAGTATTCTGTGATCAACTAATTTCTGCAGAAGAATAACGGGAGAATCGAGAATGAAATTTGCAAAGTAATCTGAATTTGAAGATCAGTTGAGTTTTAAGTTGTGTGAGAAATAAAAAGAGTGGACACATGTGACATTAAGTGAAACAATCTTTATTAAAGAAAAATAAAGTACATACTGTATTTGCGTCGACCCTTACACAAATGTCTCTACAGGATTGGTGAATAAATCATCAGCTTTTTTCTCTCAAGACAAATATTTGGAGAACTATCCACATCAGTGGCGTAGCAAGGGTTCTCAGCACCCGGGGGCAATGCCACTTTTGGCGCCCCCACCTCTGAAATGTTTTGATTATTTGTTTTGTGACTCATTACCCACTTAATGACAATAACATAATGAATTAATTACCGCCTTACACAGGCCTAAAATAAAGCAACAATATAACATCTCACGATATCACAACTGTAAACCTGGAACTAATGAAGTATAGCCTACTAGGTGTACTTACATAATTTGTAAACCCTTTTGATATCTATGTCATCCAGTATTGTTCAAAGTCAAATAGCTAGAGTAATATTTCAAGCATGCAGAATAAATTTCTGTTATAGCACTAGTTTTGAAACTTATGTTTTATATGAGAAGCCAGTCACTTGTGGTGTACATGGATTATAAAACAGATTGATAAAATACTACTTAAGTTTACAAATAACAAATTTTATTAGTTCACAAAACTGTACATATCCTTAACTAGATCTTGTACAGGTAGCATTCTGGTATGCATGGTTACATTGTATGAACTTTTCGTGCTTTTGCTGTTGCAAATGCATCAATTAAACTATCAATATTTAAGGTATTAAGTACGTCTTTTTCAATACTAAATGTTGCCAAGTTACTAAGTCGTTCTTGAGTCATTGAGGTTCTCAAGTATGTAAGAATTAATTTTAGCTTGCTGAAGGGCCTTTCACTACTAGCAATAGAAACCCCAATTGTTATCATGCAATTCTTAAACTTGGGAAAACATCTTCACTATATGAAATTATAAATGTTAGCAAATCAGTTGCAACCATTGGTTCAGGAAAATCGGTCTGTGTTATTTTACTTATCAACATTCTACAGCCTTTAACTTCTTTGTACAATTCTGGTCCATCAATATCACCTGGATAGCTCTTTGCTAGGTCAGAACATTTTTCTTGCAATTTTCCGTCTTCGAAATCTCCAGAAACAACATTTTGCATATCTAGTAGAAATCCAAACCGTGAATCTAAATCTAGTAAGCGAGAAAATCTTCCCGTTATTTCTGTAATCAAGAGATCAATAACATCTTTCATGATGCGATAAATTTCCTGTTCAGCAGTCAATCCAGCATCAGCTGCATTTTCACCTGGTATTCGTTTACGGCGTATTTTTCTTCTTGCAATGGTCATCCACATGTTTCACATTGATTCTTGCCCACTTTAAGTGCTTTCTTGACAGGACTTTTCACGCGATTCTATCAATTTCTCTTTGAAAGAATCAAGATCAACAGCTGCTTCTCTAAAATTCATTTTTGGGTCCTGCACTCGATTGATAGATGATAAAAGATTTATCCACAAATGCAAAAGTACAAGAAAATCAAATGTAAGCATGCGTTGCAGAATATTATGAGCACCACATTTTGTTTCAGCCATGTTGCCATTCTCACTTAATTACTCTAACAGTCCTAGCAATTCATCCAGTTTTTCATGTACAACTTTTACTGCCTTTTCTATTGCACTCCACCGTATTTCTGATTCACGCTTGATAAATATCTTAAGCTCCTGCTGCAGTTCGTCCCATCGAGTTGTTGAATGAGCAAAAAAATTATAAATGGCTTCAATTATATCAAAAAAGGTAGTAACTGTTGTTTCCTGACTTGCAGCATAAAGAAATGCTAAGTTCAAACTATGGTTGTCACAGTTTATAAACTCTGCTTTTGGATTTTTGTTCAGAGTTCTTTGTTGAGCACCTGACAGATGACCTGACATGACAGCAGCATTATCATAACATTGTGAACAACAATCACTCAATAAAATTCCATCCGCTTCTAATTTTGTGCTTATTGTTTTCTCAGTATTGGCAGCGTCTTTTTCCTTTATCTGTATAAAGTAAATAAATGACTCTTTGACTTCTACTTTTCTTGTCTTAAAGTCAATGTCAACAAGCCGAATCACTTGGGCCAATTGCTCACGGTGGGCTAAATAAGGTGTGGAATCAAACAGAATACGTAGAAACAAATACTATGGAATTGCTGACAAACAATAATTTCGCACATGTGAAACCATCCGATTTATAAACTCATTTTGGATTTCAGGAGAAAGATAAGATGTTGACGTTTGCTTGTTTTTAACACGCTCTAAATGCTCTCTCATTACTGGGTCATTTTTTGCTAATAACTGCAAAAGTGACAGGAAATTTATAGGGTTTTAGTTTGAGGTTATGTCCTTAGTATGACCACGAAATACAAGATTCTGAGAAACTAAATATTGTGTACAATCCAGCAACTATCGCAGTACATCTCGCCATTTATTTTTTTCTTGCTGAATTTGCCTTTGTAGCTCTTCATCAATGCAGCTTTGAAGACGAATCCGGCGCTCAGTTTCTTTCCAAGCAGCAAATGACTCACGATGACTGTCACTATTTTCATGGGCATTTAACTTATCAATTTTTTTTCCACTTAGAGAATCCACCCTGTGTTTTGAAAGCAGACCGACTATCGGATATCATATATGTAGATGAAAAAAAGAAGACAACAAAAGCAGTATGCTGCTTTATGTAGAGGCGAATACACCAACCAGGAACAATTGACCTCTTGTCCATTCAAAAGGAGTCGTTTGAACCAAAATGCAGTCATAGAACGCCCATCTTTGGCATCAAATGGACCTTCTTTATGTTGAAATTCATGTGCTCCAACTTTAATAGTCTCTGTGCAATGTGCATGTGTTACAACTGCTGAGTCTGTCGTATCAAACTTCATAAATCCAATATCCATGTGTGTTAAAATATTTATTAGGTTATCCTCTTTTAGCTTAGCAACACTATTCTGTGGATTTGTTTCTGACAAAGTGGAATCCTCTTGTTTATTATTATTGTAGCTTTCAACAGGACAAAGAACATTTTTTTCATTGTTTTCTTTTTCAAATGAAATAGCATGTTCACAATCTTGCACTTTGACCTCTTTGCTGCCATCAAAAGGAACAGATGTTGGCTTACTGGTGTCATCACTCCCAGCAAGGAAAGCTCTCATCAATTTGCTTGACTCCACCATCGAAGCTGCAAATTGTACTGACTACACTATTTAGTTGCAACATGCAAATTGTCA
>NW_013666518.1:349850-374874 GCF_000517525.1 Limulus polyphemus
CTCAGTATTGGCAGCGTCTCTTTTCCTTTATCTGTGGAAAGTCAATAAATGCCTCTTTGACTTCTACTTTTCTTGTCTTAAAGTCAATGTCAACAAATCAAATCATTTGGGCCAATTGCTCACGATGGGCTAAATCATTTGTGGAATCAAACAGAATACCATAGTATTTGTTTCTACGAACTGCTGACAAACAATAATTTCGCATTTTGAATTTCAGGAGAAAGATAAAATGTTGACGTTTGTTTGTTTTTAACACGCTCTAAATGCTCTCTCATTACTGGATCATACTTTGCTAATAACTGCAAAAGTGACAGAAAATTTCCAGGGTTTTCGTTTGAAGTTATGTCTTCAATATGACCACGAAATGCAAGATTCTGAGAAGCTAAATATTGTGTACAATCCAGCAACCGTCGCAGTACATCTCTCCATTTATTTTTGTCTTGCTGAATTTGCCTTTGCAGCTCTTCAGAAAAGGAGATCTGTTATAAATGTCGAAAACAAGGTCATTACATATGATGAATCAGTTGTCGATAATGAACCAAGAAAATATTATATTGAGGATGAGAATATTCTCGCTGTTCCGCTGGAAATAAAGGGTGTGTTATTTAAATAAATCAGTTTACGAGTCAAGGGGTTTATCGAAGGGAAGACTTACAATATGTTGATCGATACTGGTTCTACAATTACAACTGTTCGACCTTGTTTGGTGATGAAAGATGATAAATTATCTCTAGAGATGAAGCAAGTAGATGGATTTATGTGCATGACAAGTGGTAAAAGCATTCCAGCAAGAGAAAAGTTGGAAATCACCTTCACTGTGGAAACTTCTCTACACAACATGGTGAGTGGGTAGTTGACATTGTGGAAAAGCGTATATTGAGAACTAACTTTATGCGTAGCATTGCTGTAAGCTAGACCAGCTTCACAGTCTATAACCAGGAAGTCGCCATGAACTATACAACAATTACACCAACAAAAGTTGGACTTATAGCGACAACAAGGACAGAAGTGTAGAGGAATGAAGACAGCCAACCTGTAGCGCAACTGGACAGGATCCAGAAGGACAAGCAGTCCAAGATAAAGGTCATCCACCGTGGTCATCTTTAGAAGTGCGCCTGTGAAATAATAATCAATTGCTTAACTTCAGTCAAAACTTCACCTTTTGGAGAGCTCGAGGTTTTTGTTGAGACCACTTCCAGAGTATCAACAGGGATACAGCTACTGGTGGATTCATTCAATCATCTATACAAGGAGAACTACCCGATGACAAGCTACAGAGAAGAAACCCACTAAAAATAAAAATGAATTGACAGTTTACAGACAGCAAATAACATAATTAATATTTTGTTTTGTTAATCATATTTGTGAGTGTAATTCTTTTGAAACATTTGATTGAGATTTAGTGATTCTAATGTCTGTTTATGAAAATTATATTTTGTTAATGTAAATAGTGATTTTATTTCTAGTTATAAATTGTTTAGTTTAATGTAATGTTTTATTTGTGTATTAGGGTTGTTCAAGAGAGTTCACGATCTAAGGAGGGAAAGTGTTGTAGGCTATGTTTTTAATATTTTGATTTAGACCTTTTGGTTGCTAGTGGGTGTTTTTAGCATGTCTAGTAGTTTCCTGAGTTTTACAATTAACGTAACGTAATGAGCACGTGACATACCGAATCTTCGGGATGTATAGATAAAAAAAGTATGGTATTAAAATATTAAAGTGAGTGAGTTAATACTTGTGTTAAAGACAATTAATCAGTTAGTTCGTCAATGAGTGAGTTAACAAGGATTAACTGAATCAATGAGCATTCAATTGATTACGTAGTTAATGAGTCTGTTATTGTGTTATCGATACAATTTTGAGTTGTGTCGTAGATATGAGAAGAAATTTTGCAATTAAGTGATTGTTAAGCTTTATTTATGGGTTAGGCCTATCAAATAACGTAACCTGTAGAACGTATTACGTTAGAGTTAAAGAAATAAATAACTCGTTATCGTTAAGTGGACTGAACTTTGTATTATTTTTACTGAATAAAAAATATCCCACCCAACGATAGCAATCGTTATAACAAACCAAACAACAAGGTTAGCCCCTAAACCTACCACGATATTTGAAAGTTAAAATAATAATAACTGAGAGTAAAGCAAAACTGTTAAGTAAACTTAATGACCTAAAAAATATGCATAGACGTTCTTAGAATACCCAGATGATGGTTTCATAATTTATGAAACTGTCGTTTGTCTGATGATAAGAAAAGGGTCTTATCCAGAAGGAATACCATTTTTTATTCACCTCTAGGAAAGTTACTGCAGAGTATCGTTTTGTAGGTTGGAAACATTTTTTTCTTTTTTGTTTACAAAAACCGCCTAAGTGTCAAATTTGAAAACAAATAGGTTCGGAACTTTTGAATAAGTTAAAACTCAAGTCATTGGTTGTGCTTTCGAGATGTTACAAGATAATAAAATAAAGGTAATGGATTTGTGGTTTAAAATAAAAGTGGATTACATCAACAAAGTGAAATATATATTTTAAGTAAAGCGGATAATTTTATACCAACAAGGTGTGGTTCAACGTAAACCAGGGAAGCTAAAAGTACGATATACCTTTTTAAAGTTAAAAAAAGGAGGAAAAGGTATTCATGCACCTGACCATCCCTGGTCTATTAAAACACCTAAATACCGATACTTAGTGACAAGGAGTTTAAAAAAATGGCGTGACAACAGAAGAAATTTGTCACAATGTGAGGTCTTATATGGCCCTATTAGGTTCACGAACTGCAATATGTAGTTAGACCAATTGTGTTTAGTGTAGCTATCTATAATCAACCATTTTTAACCCTGTTTTTGAAAGAGTATGTACAGAATGGATATTTTGTTAATGATAATTTGGAATCTATTATAATAATACTCAGTTTTGTCTGTCCTAAAAATGCGCGCGCAATTCACTTCAAAGAATGTAAACAAAAGGCGGATATAAATATACTATAGTAGACATTTTTTACAACATATTAAAAGCTTATCAAAGTTTCTAAAAAAGGACTAAATTGTGGAAATTGAGAAAGACTGGCCTGAAGTTTAGAGTCGAACTAAATGAATAAACTGTGGAAATTGAGAGAGACTGGCCTGAAGTTTAGAGTCGAACTAAATGAATAACTTATGAAAATTGAGAGAGACGGGCATGAAGTTTAGAGTCAAAATAAATGAATAAACTGTGGAAATTGAGAGAGACTGGGCTGAAGTTTAGAGTCAGAATAAATTAATAACTCGTGGAAATTGAGAGAGACGGGCCTGAAGTTTAGAGTCGAAATAAATGAATAACTTGTATTTGTTTGCCTGCTCGTATATGGTATACATCATACATTTATATCAACACAACCATTAAGACAAGACTGAGTAAAACTGCGAGATTTTCAAATAATATTCTACACTGAACATTTCTGTCTTTATATAAAATTGCAACTGCACAAAGACTGGCAATGGGTGGAGCTCGAGACGAAGACGTAACATATAATAATCACATAATTGTTTCAATAAAATTGCTGCTTTGTATTTATTTCCATTGGAATACTGTGCCAACAACACAACAAAATCAGTTACCATGTTGTCATTGCCATATAAATTAATTACCATACAGAAATAGCACGAAAGTAATGGTAAACAGAGAAGTGTAACATTCTTAAGGTAAAGTAGATTTTTGCAGACAGTTAAAGTATATAAATACACCAGAAATGCTGAATAAAATGGGATGAAAGTTTTTGAAAAAAGTTGGACAATAGCGCCATCTCGTGACTTACATAGTAGGAAGTTTTTTAGTTCAGTTTAAACAAGATATTTTATATAAGGTTTTTAGATAGACTGCCGTTTGATTTTTTATTGGAAGATTTTAAGGACGTTTGGTTGTTTTAAAGGACTGGATTTTCCCTCCAGTGTCTGTAACCAAAAGAAGTGTTTTCCGCACGATAGGAACCTGATTCTGACCTTATCCTGCGGCATGCTTTTCGGACTGTTCTTGTAATCTATTAGGGTAAGTCTGGCTGTAATGTGAAATATTATTTGGCTTCTTGTTTACAGACTGATCTCGATAACATTCGACATTTTGTTAAGTTTTTGACTTTTAATCTTGTTTTTCAAATCGTTTCTATGTTTCTTTTTCACTTGAAGACCTCAAGGCTATAGTCACTTAATATCGCGAGTGATTTCCAAAATGATTTCATAACTGGTCAAATGTCCAAGTACTCCCAACACTTTTTTGAAATTACTGTCTTTAATACGATACTAGTCAAACCAAATTATACTTTTGGGACAAAGTTATCTCTTGGAGTGGGTGGAGGGGTTACTAACTAATACAGATCCGGCTTATAAATAGAAAGATGACCAGAGTTATTCATAAATGTTTTCCCTTGACTAGTTGATTGATAAAAAATTATATAAAGCTCGAAGAAACTGTTATGTAAATTTGGCTTTCAAAATTCCTGCAACTGTAAAAGCAATACATTTTATACTCGAGTCTTTAGGCATTCGTGTTTCTTTATTCATTTCCATATCTTAGCAAATAATTTAAACTTCACTATTTTATATTTAGTGCAAATAAAAGCAACAATTTAAAATATTTTTGGAAGCTTTAAAGAAACATCTAAAGTAGTGGATCCCAACCTTTTCACCACCAAGAACCCCCTTTATTATTAATTTTTTCCCCTTGGACCCCATTCTGTGTTTTCCGTGCATTATTTAATTAAAGAAAATAGCTCACGAACCCCCAGTATTAGCTTCGCGGATCCCAGGTTGGGAACCACTGATCTAAAGTATATCTTCCTATCCCCTAGTGGCTCAGCAGTAAGTCTGAAGGCTTATAAGGTTAAAAACCGGGTTTCGATACCAATGGCGAGCATAGCACAGATAGTCTATTGTGTAACTTTGTGCTTAACAACAAACAAACAATCTACATTATTAAACCGGGCAATTAGACAGTCCCGAAGAAAAGAAAAAACTTTCAGTAATTTAAAACTGCTTAAAGCTTCTTCCTCACAATGAGGAACGCCTATTCTGTTGTTGTTGTGAGCAACACTGGCTTTTCCTTTGTTCAACTCTATAGTTCGGAACGGATATCAAATACGTTGTGTGTTATGTAGGCATAACGCTAGGCTAGTTATAACTGTCACATAGTTCTGTTTTGCTTTCACCAATCCAAATGTTGCAAACATTACTATTTGGTATAATTAATAATGCCCAGTGTCACCTATATAAAGAATTGATGAATGTTATAAGCCTATATTAACGTTATAGTTAACCGCGCAATCCTGTAGGATTCTTTTGAAAACGATTTTTAAAACTTTGAGTCAGCGAAGTTATATCGGCTCTCATTACCATACAGTATGTACAATATACTTATTGTTTTAACGTTCGTGGAGGTTATTTCTTGTTTTTCTGTTAAGCCTCTTCCGTCACAAAATCTACAGGTTTGGTATTCGCAGATTTACCTTTCAGGTAGTAACTGGGAATAACAGTAGGAATGGGCAGGATTTGTATAACGCTGCTAAAACTGGAATATCTATATATTGGTTTGAAAAAACAAGAGAATGTGTACAATGTTACACAAAGTAAAATTCTTATTATTTAATGCAAAAACAACCCAAAAGACGAGTGCATGGAAAATGAGATGTGGCTTCTAGGTGGAAGATCTATTCGGAAGATTATTTTGTTTTAGACTAAGAGAGTGTGGCATTATATATACAAGAAAGACAACGTCATTTCTCTTAGAAGGTAGGCCTACCTACGTCATTAGTTGTCCCAACTGAAAGTAGGGAGAGTTTAACCTCCAGGCATTTCTACATTTAAACGTGGTGATGTCACTACAGAAAGTAAGTACGATATCCGAAAATAAATATCTATCAACATCTATGTGAGTTCAAAAAGGTAGATTTCTTATGTGAACGTGTATAAGATATACAAGAGTGTATGCCTGAAAAGTGAAACTAGTGTTATAAGCTATATTTTTAATGTAGTAATTTAGAAGGTGGCCAGAGGGAGCTGTAGGTCGTAATGATGACGTTGAATTTAATAAGGTAGGCTTAGAAAGCTCTAAAGATGTGACGACAGAGTTTTCTAGTAAGTTTGAGAGTATATTATAAATACGGAGTTCAAGAGAGGATAGTTAAAAAGATAGTTGAGAAGATGGAAGAGTTGTTTCTAGCCAGTAAAGTAAATCAGTCGGTGAGTTTTTTCGTTTCAACCGTGACGTGGTACAAGTGAGTTTATTCTTTATGTCAGTGTGGTGCAGTTAGCGTCATTTGTAAATGTGGCCTACAGGTTCCACAGTCTTCAAGCTTGTAAAAACGTTAAGGAAGAAATAAACTAATTTGTTATCATTTACGTGGACTGGACTTGGAATTATTTTCGTCAGATAATTTAAAAGAACCTGCCACCGAGAGAACAACGTTACAACAGTAAGGAGCGTTAAACCTCCGATCATTTATGAAATTAAACACGATGATGATGTCGGAGAAAGTAGGTATACGATTCGAAAATAAAGTCAGTACGAAGATTTGCTTAGACGAAAATTTGTACGCGCTATAAAATATATATCTGTTTGTTTTTGTTTCTGAAAATTTCGCTTTCTAAACGAAGAAATAAATAAAATATAACAGGCGACGTATATTGATTTCCAGTAATAATTAGGAAACATACCGAAGAAATTGTTTTATTATTTCTGTTCTTTGTCGAATATCTTAGAACATTTGTGGATAGGAAACGGTACTGTACTACATTATAACTACCAAAATCATAGTCTTTTTATTAATGTTCCTAAGCATGGCATGGCCTGGTGGTTAAGCTGCTTTAATCACAATCTGAGGATCGCGGCTTCGATCCTCGTCACCGAACATGCTCCTAGTTTCGGCTGTGGTGGTGTTATAATTTATCGGTCAATCCTACTATTCGTTGGTAAAAGAATAGCTCAAGAGTTGGCAGCGTTGACTAGCTGCCTTCCCTCTAGTCTGTCACCACTAAATTAGGTACGGCTGGTGTAGCTTTGCGCGAAATTCAAAACAAAACAAACTAAACCAAACTAACGTCCCTAGAGAGAACTCCATAAACAATTCATTAATATTATCGATGTGTATAGCAGAAACTATATATTTCTAAAATCAAGAAGTACAAAGAAACCTGAGATGTGGTTATTAATATACATAAACACAATAGATTACCCTAGTGACTGATGTTTGATGTGCACATTTCGAATGATCTGTTCAAATTTATGGCGACTGTTCCAAAAACAACAACAACAAAAAAAGACAAAAACCCTTTACTTGGTATATCAATACATACAACGCCGTATAGTAAATGTATAACATCAATACTCTCCGTTTTTCAATCTGGTGCAACCATGACTCAAAACTCTTTAGATTAATTTTAGTTTCAGAAGCGCGTGTAATTCAGTAACTTTCTTTTAAAAAAATTAACTGTAATTTGATACAGTAACTTTGACTTCGTGCGTCAAAGATACATTTGTTGTTTTTGGTCTGCTTCTATCAATTATTTTCCCGTTACAAAATAAGAAGAAAATTTAGTATAAGAAGTTAAAATTATAGGTATAGCTGAAATGTGAGAAAACACACACACAGCTAACCATTCAACTATCACCGTGTGTGTCTGTCTGCTTAAATAAAACAAAGATTATCAAGGTAACGAATGATACTGAACAAACCGCGCAGTTTTTATTGTACTGAATATATATATATATATGAGTATGTGCATAGAGTATCCATAGTTTAAGAACGCCTGGTCGTGAGCTCTCTTTGGTATCGATTAGAGAGTGTCGATATTCCGCCAGTAAGACCTACAGTTCTGTACAGAGACAAATGACGTCAACTGCAGCCATGGAAACGTAGCCATGGCAACGAAGTATCTGACCTTCCCAACTTTCTACTAAACACTAACTATGCTGAATACAAGGTTTGCTTTCTATGGCTATGTACAAAGCATACATACATACATGTTTATGCATATATATACACATATTGATACGACAGTGCTATCTAACTCTGTATTTTAACATTATAATAAACTTGGTCGAAATGTTGATGGTATGTATATATAATTTTTTTTTATTGGACGAAATAAACTTATTCTAACTGTTAACACAAATGCCTTCTGGGATATTGTTTGCTTTGTTTAAGATTCTCAATGGAAAGTATACTATATGAGCTTAATGTATAAGCCTTCACATGTTTTTTGTTTGAATTAAATACATATATATATATTTTACATCCATATGAGATCAGGTGAATATTACTCTCTAACCTAACGAGTAAGCCTTATATAAGTTATCGATTTCTCTGGTCTCAATCTTTCTAGGATCATTTTATAATATTGTTTGAATCCTTTGGTGATCAGTTATATATTTATTTTCTTCCGATCTTCGATGATAAGTTATAGATTTATTCTATTTTGATCCTTTAGTGATCAGTTATACATCTATTTTGTTTCAATTCTTCGGCGACTTCTTTTAGATATATTTTCTTTCAATCCTCTAATGGTTAGCTATAGATTTATTTTAACTTGATCTTTTGGTAACCAGTTATAAAATTATTCTATTTCAATCCTTCAGTGATAAATTTTAGGTTGTTTCCGTTTTTATTCTTTGACGTCCAGTTATGAATATATTTTAGCTAGATCCTTCGATGATCAGCAATAGATTTGTTTTTCTACCATTCAATGATCAAGTGTAGAATTTTCAATTTGGATCTTTCGATGATCACTTTTTTTTCGATTCTTCAGTGTTCAGTTATAGATGTATTTTATTTTGATCTCTCGGTGATCATTATAAAGTTATTCTCTTTCAATCCCTCAAACATAACTTTTACATTTCTTCAGTTTTGGTTATTTGATGATTTATTTCTTCTTGATCTTTCGATAATTAGTGCATTTTTTGTTTCAACCTTTGATGATCAGTTATATATTAATTCTAGTTGATCCTTCAATGATCAGCAATAGAATCTTTATATCATTCTGTGAATAATTATATCTTTTTCCGTTTCAATCCTTTGATAACCAATTGTAGATATATTTTATGTGGATCGTCCGACGTTCAATTATTATTGTAATCGGTTACAATCCTCTAGTGATCAATTATAGATTTATTCTGTTTGATCCTTTAGCAATCAGTAGTATATTTGTTTTTCGGCTATTCAATGATCAATTATAGATCTCTCCGTTTCTATTGTTTGATTATTAGTTATAGATATACTTTATCTGGATCTTCTAATGATCATTTCTAATTTCATTCTATTGCGATCCTTCAGTGACCAGTTATAGCTTTATTCTGTTTCAATCCTTTATTGATGAGTTATATATTTCATATGTTTTCATACTTCAAGTATTAGTTATAGACCTGTTTCCAATCATTCAATAATTAGTTAAAGATGTTTTGGTTATTCGATGACCAGATACAGACTTATTTTCTTTCGATCTTCGACAATAATTTATAGATTTATTCTGTTTCGATACTTTGGTTATCAGTTATAGATTTGTTCTATTTAAATCCTCTAGTGATCAGCTATGGATATATTTTATCTTCATACTTCGATGATCAGTTATAGATTTATTTCATTTTAATTCTTTTATGATCAGTTATAAAAAAAAATCTGTTTTAATCCTTCAGTGATTGCTTCAGTTATAGGTGTATTCTGAATCAAGCCTTTAGTGATCATTTATAGATTCGAACTGTTTTGTTCTTTTGATCATAAGTTATATTTTTGTCTTTCAATTATTCAGTGATGATTTACTGAGTAATTATATTTCTATGATACGGTGATCATGCATGGAATTAACCTGTTTCTACCCTTGGATAATTATCTAATTAAGAATTGGTTTCGTTTCGATCTATTCTGTTTCGACCTTGACTAATCAGTTATAATATACCATTTCTCCTTTCTTCAGTTATCAGTTTTGTATTCATTTCGTTTCTAGTCTTCAGTTATTAGTTCAGTTTATTCTGTTTTTCTCTTTCAGTGCTTAGTTTTAGGTTTATTCTGTTTCGATCCTTCAGTGATAAGTCATCTGTTGGTAGTTTAGTTTCTTCCCTGATCAAAGCTGGATTCTCGATCAATTTAATTATCCCTTCTAAACTTTATTCACACTTAAACACTATTATAAAAGCAGATTAAAAGAGAGGTTTCGTGAACTGACAATTGATTATCCTTAAAGTAATTCCTAATTTCAAGAATTATCTATGAACTGTTCACTCATAAATCTTCTAACCTTTTATTCACTAATTGACAGTTGAATGAATATGTTGTTAAATTTACACAAATGTTGCAAGTATACATTAAGATTCGAAAATAATGTTGTCTTTTAGTGATTCGGTAATGACTTTTATGTTTATTCTGTTTTGCTTCGCTGATGATCAGTTAAAGATTTATCTTATATAGGTTCTTCGATGATCAGTTATGAATTTATTCCCTTTTAATCTCTTGGTGATCAGTTTAATATTTATTCTGTTTTGATACTTCGATGATCAGTTATACATTTACTTTATTTTGATTAATTAGCGATCAGTTATCGATTTAATCTATTTTGATTTTTCAATCATCAGATATATATATAGTTGTTTTTCGATTATGTAGTGATCAGTTAGAGATTTATTCGGTTTTAATCTTTCGATTATAATTTATATATTTAATCTGTTTCAATCTTTCGATGAGCATTTATAAATTGCTTTGGTTTTAATCGTTTGATGATCAGTTAGAGATTTATTTTGTTTGGATTCTTTGATGATCAGTTACGGACCTATTCTATCTCCGTACTTCAATTATCAGTTATAGATTAACTTTCTTTTGTCCCCTGGTGGGACAGCGATAAGTCTACTGATTTACAACGCTAAATTCACGGGTTTCATTACCCTCTGTGGACACAGCAGATAGCCTGATATGGCTTTGCTATAAGACACACATTTTCTTTCAAATCTTCGGTAATGGATTTATTTTTTCTCTCAATCTTTCCACAATCAGTTATACATTTGTTATGTTTTGTTCTTTAATGATCATTTATACATTTTTTCTGTTTTGATCTTGACTGATCAGTTATACATTTATTCGTTCTCCATTCCTCAGTGATCTGTCTTAGGTTTATTTGTTTCAAACGATAACTTTTCAGATTTATGTTTATTCTATTTTGATTTTTCGATTTGTAAAATTATTCTCTTTCAATCCTTCGATATTCATTTAGTTTCAATCTGGTTCGATACTTCGATGATTAGTTATCGGATGTTTATTTCGAATTTTTGCTGAATTTTCTGTAACCTTATTCATCACCGTTTAAATTTTCATAAAACTTTAACTCTATCCTGACCGCAGAAGTAAAGTTTCGTGGATTTCCAGTTGATTACTGTAAAATTAGTTCCTGATTTGAAGTTTTATCCACAACTTGTTACTCTCACAAAATTTATAACACTTATTTATTAATTAGTAGTTAAACAAACGTGTTGTTTATTTTACGTAACTGTTGAACCTATACACTCAAATTATATTAAAGAAAAATTATCTTTCAGTGCTTCGATGATCACTTGGATATTTATTCTGTTTTATTTCCAACACCTCGATGCGAATAATAGGCTGGGTCATTATGTAATGTGCCATGGTTTTTTGAGGTACCGGCGGAAGTAAGACCCAAACTGCATTTGGGGTACACCCTCTATCTAGTTTAACCTCATTTTTGTCGGCCTCACTTGCTTAAAAATAAGAGAAAAGGAGCAGATGTGGGTGCTCAAGCCCATACTGTCTCGTATCTTTACCACCTGCAGCTGTCTGCAACTAGAACTGGGAAGGTAGTTGCTCATAAAAATTTATTTACTGATTCATTTTTTCCTTCTCTACAAAATTTAATTTAATTTCATTTAATCTAATGTTTGGATTTACTGTATAAAATTTACGCCATCCTTCTTTTTGATTGATTTGTTTTGTCATGAATTTCGCGCAAAGCTACACGAGGGGTATCTGCGCTAGACGTCCCTAATTTAGCAGTATAAGACTAGAGGGAATGCAGGTAGTCATCACCACCCACCGCCAACTCTTGGGCTACTTTTTTTACCAACGAATAGTGTGATTGACCGTCACATTATAACGTCCCCATGTCTGAAAGGACGAGCATGTTTGGTGTGACGGGAATTCGAACCCGCGACCTAACCACTTGGCCATGCCGGGCCCTTCCTTTTGATGTAATCCGTTTCAAAGATTTTTTGTAGCTTACTTAAATAATTGTTAGTTTACATTTATGTCTGTATATAAATATTAATTGTGTAACTTTCCTGCTCTATAAATATTAATTGTGTAACGTTCCTGCTCTATAAATATTAATTGTGTAACTTTTCTGCTGTATGAATATTAATTGTGTAACGTTCCCGTTGTATAAATATTAATTGTGTAACTTTCCTGTTGTATAAATATTAATTGTGTAACTTTCCTGGTGTGTAAATATTAATTGTGTAACTTTCCTGCTCTATAGATATTAACTGTGTAACTTTCCTGCTCTATAAATATTAATTGTGTAACTTTCATGCTCTATAAATATTAATTGTGTAACGTTCCTGCTTTATAAATATTAATTGTGTAACTTTTCTTTTGTATAAATGTTAATTGTGTAACTTTCCTGTTGTATAAGTGTTAATTGTGTAACTTTCCTACTGTATAAATATTAATTGTGTAACGTTCCTGTTGTATAAATATTAATTGTGTAACTTTCCTGCTGTGTAAATATTAATTGTGTAACTTTCCTGCTCTATAAATATTAATTTTGTAATTTTCCTGTTATATAAATATTAATTGTGTAACTTTCCTGTTGTATAAATATTAATTGTGTAACTTTCCTGCTCTATAAATGTTAATTGTGTAACTTTCCTGTTGACTGAGAAGTTCACATTTTTATGATACCTATGATCAAGTTGTTACGCAGTTGGAAGAATAATTTTTCAAAGGTGATCTTTCAGCATAATATTCTCAATATTGTCTAAGTTTACATTCATACTGCGTAATTAAAACCAGATTTGATAGAAATAATGATTACCTATATGAAATAAAGAACTCGGATTAAGTTATCAAACACATCATGAAGTAAAAAGTACCATTTCGATTGGAAAAATTGATATAGGATATATACAAAACACACACATTTGAACAGAAGTAATATTTTTGTATATATTCAATGTTCGAACAGCTTTTACTCTGTAGTCTACTGCCACAAGATCTGAATCATGCTTATTTTAAGTGGTTTTACGGACGTTAAGAGTCAGTAAACTGTATTAAACTCATCATTCAAAAAGCTGTTAACAGTGTAGATGGCGGAGAATTATCCTCCTGACACGTGGAAGATTCTGCGTTAGTACTCAGCCAGAAGAATTCTTGGTATGCAGGGCGTCATCTGAGATCAGATCGTATTTACAGCGTTATTTATTTGTCATTGCTGGAAAGTTATCTTCCGAAACGTAACATTGTCAGACTTGACGTTACATAATTGCTTGAAGAATGAGCATTATATTTGTTTAACATGAAGCTTTTGCTACCTCTGGGTGAGATTTTTATGTGTGTTTTGTTTCAAGACAACGAAAATTCTCAGGATTATTTTAATGTTTTCTTGAATTTACCTTGCACATCGAGTTTTATTCAAAACACCGAAAACGTGCTTTAACTCGGTAGCTGGATTACTGCTAGTTGTATACTGACATTAAAAAGCATCTTGAAGAACTAATACTCAGATATTAACACATGGAGTTCGAATTTTGTTAACCTGAACGGCACCTTATGTCCACGGAGGGCCAAGTGGTCAAATCAGAGACCTTTAGGATTTCGAATTACTGACCACAAAGGAGGTAGTCAACCAGTAGCACCAGTGGCATCAGGAGCCCCAAACTCTTCGATGTGCAGCACGACAGGCTATCCACTAGGCAACGTTCGGTACATTAACACTTGGACACCATACGTACAACACTTCTAGAAAATGAGGGTCTATGTTGGTGTCCAAAACTATTGGTGTTAAATTTTTGATCATCTGATCACCTAGTATGGTGTTAATTTTTTGATCATCTGATCACCTAATATGGTATTAATTTTTTGATCATCTGATCACCTAATATGGTATTAAGTTTTTGATCACCTAATATGGTGTTAATTTTTTGATCATCTGATCACCTAATATGGTATTAAGTTTTTGATCACCTAATATGGTGTTATATTTTTGACCATCTGATCACCTAATATGGTGTTAATTTTTTGATCATCTGATCACCTAATATGGTGTTAATTTTTCGAGCATTTGATCACCTAATATGGTGTTAGTTTTTCGAAAATTTGATTACCTAATAATTCTGTGAAGTTTTTTTTTCCACTGCACAGTGCTGACTTGAATATGGTGTGAGAACAATTTCCTGAACATTTTTTATACACCTCCATCGAGCTGTTAAAAATTCTTAGAAACCTTTTAATATAATGTGACTTAAAATAGCAGATTTAGGTGGTCAGTTTTTTTCGAATGCCTGCTAACATGCCTAATGTTTATAATGTAGTTCCCGTTCGATCAATTCACTCTTTGGCAAACTATACAACTAGAATTATTATAATGTGTTAAGTTTAGGAAAAGAGGGAATAAATGGGTTTAAATAGCATCAATATAATAATTTCTTTGTTTATTTGTTTGAAGTTAAGTACAAAGCTACACAATGGACTATCTGGGCTCTGCTTTACACACGAACGAACTTATGTGTTCCTTCTGGGGTTACAGAAATGGTTAACAAGTGTAGTATTTATGTTGTGAATGTGAAAAGTGTAAATTCTAATCAGGAAGGAACAGTTATATTTCCTTTGAACTAACCTTAGACGTTTGCAAAGAACAAACATACACGATGTTGTTGATGGTGTGAGAGACCATACATCACTTCTCAACCTAGTCTCTCTTATTAGTCGGGTTTAATCCCTCCACATTTCCGAGAGTTTCATTATAATATCAAATGCAAATGTGGTGTCAAGCGTCCGATTATAAACAACGGTATCGAAACCAGATTTTCAGCGTTATGATCCCCCAAGATTACCGTTGAGACACTGGGGGACTATATTCTAAAAGAGTACATTTTGTATAATTTTATGAATTAGTTTTTACTGATAGTTTACTTTTCGACTATGGCTATGTACTGATGTAAATAAACAAAGGTGTGGTAAGCGTGTATACTTATAAAGTTAACAGCGCTATGTTTTGTTCGTTTGTAATTAAGCACAAAGCTATACAATGGGTTATCTGTGCTTTTCCCACCACGGGTATCGAAACCCGGATTCTAGAGTTGTAAGTCCGCAGACATACCGCTGTGTCACTGGGGAGCAACAGCGCTTTGAATTTTGTACATAATAAATGTGAAGTTGTCATGGTTATACCTACTGTCTTCGGTCATGTGCGCAATGTGTAATGCTTGTATATTTGTAAATTTTTAAGTGAATATCGAACCGAAGTAAACCTTGCTAAAGTAAGTTTGAATTGTACACATACCGCTAAACCTGTCTATTGTTTGTACTATTAGAAATAATAACAGTATGTGATACGTGAGCATTGAATATGAGATGTTTTAAGAAGTCAGCCAGATACCTAGAAAAAGGTATGTTCTATGAGGGGGGTCAGTTCTTAGTAATCATAGAAGTAACTGATGAAATCAACCTGAATGCTTGCCGGGAAGGGCAAGTTATGCCATTTTGCTCAGTGGTATTATGTTGACAGTAAATTGATATTTCGAATACTGTTCATAATCCTATTCTGAGATATTACACTTCCTTTAATTTTGGCATCTCTAATCATATACGATATCATACTGCTGCGTATTTTGATATCTATAATCCCAGGAAGTATGATTAAAAGAACATATTACACTTCCTTTAATTTTGGCATCTCTAATGATATATCATATCATACTTCTGCGTATTTTGATATCTATAATCCCAGGAAGTAAGATTAAAAGAACAGTTTCCACTTTTTGGAAATCTGCTGGCTTTATTTGATTTACTTCCTGCACATTAAGTTATTAATGTAACCAAAGTTTTACCTTTCTTTTTTAAATTCAACTCACAAAATTCCAACATTTCAGCTCTATTCGTCACATTTGACCTTCATTACTTGATGAGACTTACCGACTCTGGGGACCAAAGATGTGTCTTTGGCTATCTATTAATTACTATTTATTATCAATTAATTACAAAATGATTACTTAACAACGATTACGTAATAACCAATTATTGGAAACCCAGTTAAAATTATATGTTGGTCAGTTGAAAAGAACACAACAGCTCCTATTGAAATTAATTGAATAAATATATTTTTTTCTTTTAAAACATCATTATGGTTACATTTTAATTTATCTTCAACTCAAGTCAAGCCTGATAATTTCCTAGTTTCCAACCAGTTTACACCTTGTTTCTAGACTCGATTCTCTTGTTTGATGTCGTTGTTGTTTTTCTGTAGACATGCGGATTTATCTCCAATGCTTCACAATCTCCGCTCAACTATTCTTCTTCTTCTTTTTATTAGCTAAACTACCTATTAGGGTCTTAAATTGCGGATTATTGCAACCTGTTGTTTGTGACCCTAGAGTTAGAGGGATATCAGAGTGTTCGAATAATCAAGTGGTTTGAAAATACAAGTCTTTTTATTATCATAATTGTATTGCATTTATATTATGCATTCAAAGTTATGTAAAACAACAACAACAACATTTTTTCTACTCCTTTGTTTAATAATGTTTACATATTTCAACATCTGAACTTTGTCTAAATCATCAATCACCCTAGTGATCAGTGTCGCCCTCTTTTATATCGCGATAGCTACAAAACCTTTAAGAAAGAAGCTCGTTGTTCTTCGAGGATCACTCTGATTCATCGATCACCCTGGTGTTCAGTTTAGCCTCTCCCTCCCCCCTTTATTATCCTCTGGCCACAAAACCAGTAAGAGAACGAAACTTCTTCCTCATATATCAAAAACTTCTTGAATCTAGAGAGATTGGAGAATGTAACAAAAGTTTTCTAAGTGCCTGAGTCTAGAAGCAGAATTTTTAGTCAAGGAAGTCGTCAGAAAGTTCAGACTTATCTTTAAAAGTTTATTTCATTGTAGTTCTTCATATAAACAATGTTCTGTTTATCTTTCATTTTCAGATTGTTTATTGCTTGTTTCAGCCTTAAATTTAGATTTTTTCAGTCTGAATTTTTTTAACTTCACTCTACTACGGTTGAATATTTGAAATCTGTTTATGTGCTTCATTTAATTCAAGTTTGACTATACGTTTCCCTTTTGCGAGTTAGATTTTCTTGGTTTCAGTTGTATGTATTTTGGATGGTTGCATTTATAAATTTCACTTATTTCGTTTTATTACACAACATTTTTATTTTTGTATTATCTTTTGACATAATGTCTCTATTCTATAGTGATTCAACTTTTCCTATACTCATGGAAATCTTGAACTTGGTTTTATGAGCCTGGATTTCAAAGCAAGACTGTCACAAGGAAATGAAGAGAACTTACTGTCATGATCACAGTCTTTATGTCGCATAGAAGACTGTCATATTTTCTTGGAAAGCTATTTTTTTTCTAATTTCCTTATTTATTATACTCATTTGTTTCGTAAAATAATGTTTTTTCGGCTCCAAACAACAAAGAGAAGTTTGTTTAATGGAAAATAGAAACGCTTAACAGAAAATATGCTTAGATGAGATAACAGAAAACCAAATACAATCAGTTGGGATCGTAATCGGGGATTCTATTGTTTTACCAGGGCATGAGCTTTACTGAAATCGTTCATAAGTTTTTTTCGCAATAAGATCAAGGGGGAGAAGCAGCAGAAGTTGGGTGAAGGAAGTGTTGCTGCCAGTCAAAAAGGATTTTCAGGGGATCCCAGAAAAATAACATGTGTCTTAGCTGATGAGAAGATTGAAAACCATACTGTTGATGTAGCCCTGGGATACTCCAGAACTACATTGTAAAGATAGCTCCGGAATACTCCAGAACTACAGTGTAGAGATAGCTCCGGGATACTCCAGAACTACAGTGTAGAGATAGCTCCGGGATACACCTCAAACAGCTTTAAATACCCCAGATTTCTTTTTTTTTTTTTTTTTTTTTTTTTAAGGACACTTCATCCGAAGCAGTTAAGAGTTTGATGTCCCTGGTCTGGAAGAGGACGTCCTTACTTAGGTAGTCAGAATACCCGCTTTATTACTCGTTGAAGAAGCAGGAATGACCAAAAACTGAAACTAATTACACACTATAAGAATAATATTTCGGGCAACATCCTGCCCTTTGTACTACTTCTTCCCTTGTCGATTTGTACTCAGTCTATTTGTCTTGATCATACCTTTTACCCGACACCCAATTTCCATTTTGACAAGCTTCTTCGAAGGATGGTGAGATTATTCTTAGACCATATATCTTAACAAATTATTCCACAGATCCTACGCGTACTTGGACGCCAGCTTCCAAGATCCCGTTTCATCAGGTCAAAGGCACAAATTCCATTGGAAATATATTGTAGAATTGACAGAAACGTGATTGAGTTGGATCTGTAATTCTAGGTTATTTGCCAGTTGATTTTAAGGTGTGGTTAGAAGCTTGTAAATATTTGGCTTCTGAAACTTCACCATCTTCAAAATAGTTGCTTATTATCCGTTAACCAGGAGATATGCCCAGCTCTATCACAGTGATTTTTTTCTTCAGAGGGTTCTCTATTGTAACCGTAACCTTTACCTTTAAGATGAGAACGTCATCCATTTGAAACATTGAAACATTTTATGACCAAATTACATACTTACATACTTTAACTTTTAGTAGTTTTTTTTTTAGCTTCCCATTCATTACGCCCCCCCCCCCCTCCCGGTGACTCTTCAGTATGCTTTAGGGGTATATAACACTGAAATTATGCTCTAAGTCTTTATTGAAAACATTTCCAAACATTGACTTATTATTGGAGTTATTTTGAACAAAATTTGTATGGAATGAGTACACGTTGCTCCCCATTACAAAAATCAGGAATCCAGGATGGAACTAAAAGTGTTCAGTTCATATAACGTTCATTAGACTCCACTTAGTTTTGAAAATTAAATATGTTTCTAGAAAAAGGAAGCTTAGTTACAGATTAAAGCTCGAATTTGGCAAAATCTTTTGTTCGAGTACAGTTATTTCCGTAAACGTGTAAAAACAAACTCAAATTTTGGTTTGAATACTAATATATTTAAGAAGCTAACGCAGATGGTGCAGTAGAATTAAGTTATTTATCTTTTCTCTACTAGTAAAATTTCCTTTATTTTGCAATACAATTTTTACGTCTGTTATTTAAACAATCAATACTTCCCATTTCAATAAGTTAGTTATCTATAATATGTCCCCCCGTGGGTTTACGGACTTATAGGCTAAAAACGTCGTACACAGAGCGTAGATAAGTCAGATGTAGTAGTCGTTGAGACGCAATATGTATATATCAGCAGACTGATTTACCCAGGCTCAAAATTAAAACAAATACTGCTTATTAATCAAATACAACGACATAAATAATTCAAAACAAGTAAATTTAAAATACATACGTCCCAGTGTTGTATGTTGGACACATTTCGTTTAGCTTTGTGCTTAACTACAAAGAAAACAAACAAGAATACATTTCTAGTAACGTAAATAACGGCCAATATCTTCAGTATGCATCTTTATCGGCTTGATACTTCGCTATTACAGCTTCGTCAGGAGCTATCGCTAACCTACAAGTCTTTCATTCCGGTTGAAACAGAATGTCTGTTTTTTTAGGTTTCGCGCAAAGTTTATCTGCGCTCGGTCAGACAAGAGTAACCCAAGAGCTAGCGGTGCTGTTGTTGACAAACTGCCTTCCCTCTAGTCTATCAGCTCAAAATCAGAGACAATTATGCACTGGCAACTCTTTGTGTAGCTCTGTATGAAAATTATGAAACGAACAATAACACAACTTATAGTTTCTTCTATCCCGCATTATAACGTCATAAGAATGTTACTGACACCATATGTTAACTTCTCACATGTAATACGCACTCATATATTTTGAAAAATGCTTGAAAATTATGAGAATTATGACAAAAATGTTTTGGTTGTTGTTAAGCACAAAGCTACACAATGGGATATCAGTTTTCTGCCTACTACGAGTATTGAAAACCTATTTTTCGGGTCGTAATCTTGTAGATTTAGCGCTGAGCCATTGAGAGGACGAGGATGGGCACTACAGCGATAAAAACACGCCGAATATGTGTCACTAGTTTGGTATTTATATTGCTAAAGAGTTTGTTTGTTTTAGCGCAAAGCTACATAGTGGGATATCCGACTATCTACTAACCTCTGGAACTGAAAGAAAATCTTGTAAAACGTCCTCCAAACGATGTGTTCCAAAATGTAGAAGTTATAATAATATATTGTTATCATTTTAATATGGTAATCGTTAGAATTCTCTTACCAACGTCTGGATCTAAAGTGGTAGAGTGATTAGATGATGAAACCTTGTATACAGAGTAGTGAAAATGAAAGAGCACATATGTTACAAGCAGTATTGCATGTATGAAGACAGCCATAATTTAATGTAAGGAAACCCTTAGAAGCACGCACAGTCGTTGAGAGAGACTGTGCCATTGGTCGCCCTCCTCAGATCTGACCAGACCACAAGAATCAGAGAAAGTAGCTTGATTTCCATCAATCTCTCTTGAGATCTGTTACCTTTTGGCCCGTTCATACAGGTGGTTACCGAGGAAACTTACCAGCCCACAAAAGTGGTTTAGAACTGTGGGTATATAACCATCAACCAAGGAGAAGATGAAGCACCATCACCAGAGTTTGTTCATGAACCAAGAAGAAGATGAAACACCACCACCAGAGTTTGTTCGTCAACCAAGGAGAAGATGAAGCACCACCACCAGAGTTTGTTCATGAACCAAGGAGAAGATGAAGCACCATCACCAGAGTTTGTTCATCAACCAGAGAGAAAATGAAGCACCGCCACCCAGAGTTTGTTCATCAACCAAGAAATAAATGAATGGTTTCAAGCTCTTGTATGAAGAATTGATCGAAAATATAAAAACTACAATCAAGCTTAGCCATGAAGTTAGACCACCAACCTAGATCATTATTTTTACTTCTTTTTAAGGTTCTATAGCCAACGATTGGAAGCTCTTTTTATTTCTGGATTGGAGTAAAAGAGCATTTCAAACCCGGGCTTTGATAGATATGTGTAGGAATATTCAAAATTTCTATACAGCCCGTTTAGTTTTTTTTTAAAGAGTTTAATCTATATGTAACTACTTCGCAGGGTGTGGATGGATCTTCATCAAATTTGGTATGAAGGTTCATTGGGATATACATACAAATTTTCAAATTTGCATTTTGCGTTGTTTATGGGCATTTTTTTTTTACCACTACCTCTCCTCCTGTGGATGGACTTTAATCAAATTTGGCATGAAAATTTCTTGGGTCTATGGGGAGATACATACAAACTTTTAGTTTTGCATTTTGCGTTTTGCGGTTTTCATTAGCGTTTTTTACCACTACTTCGCCCTCTGTTGATGGATCTTCATCAAATTTGGCATGAAGGTTTGTTGGATCTATGCGGAGATACATTCAAACTTGCGGTTTCACATTTTGTACTTTGCAGTTCTTATGTGCGTTTTTTACAATTACATATAAAGGAAGCAACCTTTCATGTTCTAAGATAACCTTTCATTAATCATAAATTTACATAACTTCCGTCAGGGGGCGGGTACTCCAGCTAATTGTGAATAAAAGAGATACGAGTTTTTATTTATTTTTATAATATTACGTAATTATTTTTAAATGTTTCTCTGTTAGTTTCACCTTTTATGTTGTTCGTTATGTTTAACTAATCCTGTTGATGTAATAACACAAATATCATGTTTTAACTTGTTAACACCATTTAATTAAAACTGTAATGTTATCTATATGCTTGTTTCGAGTGCAAACATTAAGATGATATATAATGAAAATAATTTATTTTACTTTAACGTTGGTAAAATTTTATTATTATTTTGTTATTATGTTACTTTAAGCGTTTAGAATAGGGACACATAAATTAGTCAGTTATAGAGGGTGAAGGATCCAGCACCCCTTTCCATTTTGATCAGGGTCGAATTTAGACCCGTTGTAGCCCCCCCCCCTTCTAGGGTGATTCAAAATTTAGGCTCTCTTCTTTGAGACTCAAGGTCTTCATGCAATTTCATGAGTTGCACCCCTTCTAAATCCGGCTTTGTTTTTGATATGAATATTCAATTACTGTAATATTATGTTTCTATGGTTCTCATAACATTCTAAGATGTGTAGTTTTGTAAGCCTGTTTCGATAATACTCGTGGTGCGCACAGCACGGATAATCAGTTGTGTTGCTTGGCCTTTAGAACAAACAAACAAAATAATCAAAGTTTGTGAGTTAAGGGCAGGGGCGGATTGGGAGCATAAAAGGGCCCGAGCAAATACTCAAAAATCAGGATGATATATAGAAAGAGATATGTACAGTCAGTAGCACTGGAACAGTATAACCTGGTTATCACCCCACTGGCCAAGGCGTTACCGGCCCATAGGGATTTTGCACGGTATCCCGGCGGCCCAATCCGCCCCTTGTTAAGGGTAGAAGGGAGGATTTTTATTTTAAGCTAAACGTTATGATTCAAAGGTAGTAAGGGGGTTTTCAACACAAAGCTAAACATTATTAGTAAGGGATAGAATGAAAATGTTTGCACAAAGCTTAATTTTATAAGTTAAGGGTAGAGTAGAGATATTTACACAAGGCTGAACGTTATGAGTAAAAGAGAGAGGAGAGATCTTTACACAAGGCTGAACGTTATGAGTAAAAGGGAGAGGAGAGATCTTTACATAACGCTGAAGGTTATGAGTAAAAGAGAGAGGAGAGATATTTACATAACGCTGAATGTTATGAATAAAAGACAGAGGAGAGATATTTACATAAAGCTGAACGTTATGAGTAAAAGAGAGAGGAGAGATACTTACATAACGCTGAACGTTATGAGTAAAAGAGAGAGGAGAGATACTTACATAAAGCTGAACGTTATGAGTAAAAAGGAGAGGAGAGATCTTTACACAAGGCTGAAAGTTACGAGTGAAAGGGAGAGGGAGATACTTACACAAGGCTAAACGTCATGAGTAAAAAAGATAGGAGAGACTTTACACAAGGCTGAAAGTTATGAGTGAAAGGGAGAGGAGGGATCCTTACAAAAGGCTGAAAGCTATGAGTGAAAGGGAGAGGGGAGATATTTACACAAGGTTCAACGTTATGAGTAAAAGAGAGATGGGAGATATTTACACAAGGCTGAACGTTACAGTAAAAGGGACAGGACAGATATTTACACAGGGCTGAAAGTTATGAGTGATAGGGAAAGGGGAGATATTCACACAAGGCTGAACGTTATGAGTAAAATAGAGAGGAGAGATCTTTACACAAGGCTGAACGTTACAGTAAAAAAGGAGGGGAGAGATATTTACTTAAAGCTGAACGTTATGAGTAAAAGAGAGAGAAGAGATATTTACATAAATGTGAACGTTATGAATAAATGGGAGAGAAAATATCTTTACACAAGGCTGAAAGTTATGAGTGAAAAGGAGAGGAGAGATCTTTACACAAAGCTGAAAGTTATGAGTAAAAGGGAAAAGAGAGATCTTTATACAAGGCTGAAAGTTATGAGTGAAAAAGAGAGGGGAAATATTTACACAATGCTGAACGTTATGAGTAAAAGAGAGAAGAGAGATCTTTACACAAGGCTGAGATTTATGAGTAAAAGGGAAAGGAGAGATATTTACACAAGGCTGAAAGTTATGAGTAAAATGGAGAGGAGAGATCTTTACACAAGGATGAAAAATATGAGTAAAAGGGAGAGAGGGATATTTACACAATGCTGAACGTTATGAGCAAAAGGGATAGGAGAGCCTTCACACAAGACTGAAATTTATGAGTAAAAAAGAGAGTAAATATCATTACACAAGACTTGAAGATATAAGTAAAAAAAAGAGGAGAGATCTTTACACAAGGCTGAACGTTAGGAGTAAAAGGGAGAGGAGAGATCTTTACACAAGGCTGAAAGTTACGAGTGAAAGGGAGAGGGAGATATTTACATAATGCTGAAAATTATGAGTAAAAAGGGGAGGAGAGACTTTACACAAGGCTGAAAGTTATGAGTAAAACGAAGAGTACAGATCTTTACACAAGGCTGAAAGTTATGAGTAAAAGAGAAAGAGGAGATATTTACATAACGCTGAACGTTATGAGTTAAAGGGAGAGGAGAGATCTTTACATAAAGTTGAACGTTATAATTAAAAAAGAGAGGAGAGATCTTTACAGAAAGGCTGAATGTTTTGAGTAAAAGGAAGAGGAAAGATCTTTGCACAAGGCTGAACTTTATGAGTAAAAGGGAGAGGAGAGATCTTTATATAAGGCTGAACGTTATGATTAAAAAGAGAGGAGAGATCTTTACACAAGGCTCAATGTTTTGAGTAAAAGGAAGAGGAAAGACCTTTGCACAAGGCTGAACGTTATGAATAAAAGGGAGAGGAGAGATCTTTACATAACGCTGAACGTTACAGTAAAAAGGGAGAGAAAAGATCTTTACAGAAGGCTCAAAGTTATGAGTGAAAGGGAGAAGAGGGATCTTTACACAAGGATAAACGTTACAGTAAAAGGGAGAAAGGCTGAAAGTTATGAGTGAAAGGGAGAGGAAATATCTTTATAGAAGGCTGAAAGTTATGAGTGAAAGGGAGAGGAGAGATGTTTACACAACACTCAAAGTTATGAGTGAAAGGGAAGGATGAGATCTTTACACAAGGCTGAAAATTATGAGTAAAATGGAGAGAAGAGACTTTACACAAGGCTGAAAGTTATGAGTGACAGGGAGAGGAAAGATCTTTACACAAGGCTGAAAGTTATGAGTGAAAGGGAAAGGTGAGATGTTTACACATGGCAGAAAGTTATGAGTAAAAGGGAGAGGAGAAATC
>NW_013666518.1:375874-377288 GCF_000517525.1 Limulus polyphemus
GACAGGGAGAGGAAAGATCTTTACACAAGGCTGAAAGTTATGAGTGAAAGGGAAAGGTGAGATGTTTACACATGGCAGAAAGTTATGAGTAAAAGGGAGAGGAGAAATCTTTACACAAGGCTGAAAGTTATGAGTGAAAGGGAGAAGGGAGATATTTACACAAGGCTGAACGTTACAGTAAAAGGAAGAGGAAAGATCTTTACACAAGGCTGAACGTTACAATAAAAAGGAGATGAAAGATCTTTATACAAAGATGAAAGTTATGAGTGAAAGGGAAAGGAGAGATCTTGAAGCAAGGTTGAAACTTATGAGTAAAAGGGAGAGATCTTTACACAAGGCTGAAAGTTATGAGTAAAAAAAGAGGAGACATCTTTACACATGGCTGAAAGTTATGAGTAAAAAGGAAAGATCTTTACACAAGGCTGAAATTTATGAGTAAAACGAAAAATCTTAACACAATAATGAACGTTATGAGTAAAACGAAGAGGAGAGACTTTACGCAAGACTGAAATTTATGAGTAAAAGGGAGAGGAGAGACTTTACTCAAGGCTGAAAGTTATGAGTGAAAAGGAGAGTAATTATCTTTGCACAAGGCTGAAAGTTATGAGTAAAAGGAATAGATCTTTACAGAAGGCTGAACGTTATGAGTAAAGAGGAGAGGAGAGATCTTTACAGAAGGCTGAAAGTTAAGAGTGAAAGGGAAAGGAGAGATCTTGAAGCAAGGTTGAAACTTATGAGTAAAAGGGAGAGATCTTTACACAAGGCTGAAAGTTATGAGTAAAAAAAGAGGAGACATCTTTACACATGGCTGAACTTATGAGTAAAAGGGAGAGATCTTTACACAAAGCTGAAGGTTATAAGTGAGAGGGAGAAGAGAGATATTTAGACAAGGCTGAAAGTTATGAGTAAAAGGGAGAGAAGAGATCTTTACACAAGGCTGAAACTTATGAGTAAAAGGGAGAGATATTTACACAAGGCTGAAAGTTATGAGTAAAAGGGATAGTAGAGACTTTACACAAGGCTGAAAGTTATGAGTAAAAAGGAGAGATCTTTACACAAGTCTGAACGTTATGAGTAAAAGGGAGAGGAAAGATCGTTACACAATGCTGAAAGTTATGAGTAAAACGAAGAGGAGAGATCTTTACACAAGGCTTAAATTTATGAGTAAAAGGGAGAGGAGAGATCTTTACACAGGGCTGAAAGTTATGAGTAAAAGAAAGGGGAGAGATCTTTACACAAGGCTGAAAGTTATGAGTAAAAAGGAGAGATCTTTACACAAGGCTGAACGTTATGAGTAAAAGTAATAGGAGAGACTTTACACAAAGCAGAAAGTTATGAGTAAAAGGGAGAGGAGAGATCTTTACACAAGGCTGAAAGTTACGAGTGAAAGGGAGAGGGAGATATTTACATAATG
>NW_013666518.1:377879-383163 GCF_000517525.1 Limulus polyphemus
AGAGATCTTTACACAAGGCTGAAAGTTATGAGTAAAAGGGATAGTAGAGACTTTACACAAGGCTGAAAGTTATGAGTAAAAAGGAGAGATCTTTACACAAGGCTGAACGTTATGAGTAAAAGGGATAGGAGACCCTTCACACAAGACTGAAATTTATGAGTAAAAAAGAGAGGAAATATTATTACACAAGGCTGGAAGATATAAGTAAAAAAAAGAGGAGAGATCTTTACACAAGGCTGAACGTTATGAGTAAAAGGGATAGGAGAGCTTTTACACACGACTGAAATTTATGAGTAAAAAAGAGAGGAAATATTATTACACAAGGCTGGAAGATATAAGTAAAAAAAAGAGGAGAGATCTTTACACAAGGCTGAACGTTATGAGTAAAAGGGAGAGGAGAGATCTTTACACAAGGCTGAAAGTTACGAGTGAAAGGGAGAGGGAGATATTTACATAATGCTGAACGTTATGAGTAAAATGGAGAGGATAGATCTTTACAAAAGGCTGAACGTTATGAGTAAAAGAGAGAGAGGATAGATCTTTACGAAAGGCTGAACGTTATAAGTAAAAGGGAGAGGACAGATATTTACACAAGGCTGAAAGTTATGAGTGATAGGGAAAGGGGAGATCTTTACACAAGGACGAAAGTTAGGAGTAAATGGGAGAGGAGAGACTTTACACAGTGATGAAAGTTATTAGTAAAAGAGAGAGATCTTTATACAAGGCTGAACGTTATGAGTAAAAGGGAGAGGAGAGATCTTTACACAAGGCTGAAAGTTACGAGTGAAAGGGAGAGGGAGATATTTACACAAGACTGAAAGTTATGAGTAAAAGGGAGAAGAGAGATCTTTATACAAGGCTGAAAGTTATGAGTAAAAGAAAGGGGAGAGATCTTTACACAAGGCTGAAAGTTATGAGTAAAAGGGATAGCAAAGACTTTACACAAGGCTGAAAGTTGTGAGTAAAAAGGAGAGATCTTTACACAAGGCTGAACGTTATGAGTAAAAGGGATAGGAGAGACTTTACACAAGGCAGAAAGTTATGAGTGAAAGGGACAGGAGGGATCTTTTCGAAAGGCTTAAAGTTATGAGTGAAAGAGAGAGGAGAGATCTTTACACAAGGCTGAAAGTTATGAGTAAAATGATAGATCTTTACACAAGGCTGAACGTTATGAGTAAAAGGGATAGGAGAGACTTTACACAAGGCAGAAAGTTATGAGTGAAAGGGACAGGAGGGATCTTTTCGAAAGGCTTAAAGTTATGAGTGAAAGAGAGAGGAGAGATCTTTACACAAGACTGAAAGTTATGAAAAAAAGGTAGAGGAAAGATCTTTACACAATGCTGAAAGTTATGAGTAAAATGAAGAGGAGAGATATTTATACAAGGCTGAAATTTATGAATAAAACGGAAAAATCTTTACACAATGCTGAACGTTATGAGTAAAACGAAGAGGAGAGACTTTACGCAAGACTGAAATTTATGAGTAAAAGGGAGAGGAGAGATCTTTACACAAGGCTGAAAGTTATGAGTAAAAGGAAGAGGAAAGATCTTTGCACAAGGCTGAAAGTTATAAGTAAAGGGAGAGATATTTACACAAGGGTGAACGTTATGAGTAAAGAGGAGATGAGAGATCTTTACAGAAGGCTGAAAGTTAAGAGTGAAAGGAAGAGGGGAGATACTTACACAAGGCTAAAGGTTTTGAGTAAAAGGGATAGGAGAGACTTTACACAATGCTGAAGTTATGAGTGAAAGGGAGAGGGGAGATACTTACACAAGGCTAAACGTTATGAGTAAGAGGAATAGGAGAGACTTTACACAAGGCTAAAAGTTACGAAAGAAAGGGAGAGGAGGGATCTTTACAAAAGGCTGAAAGTTATGAGTAAAAGGGAGTGATCTTTACAGAAGGCTGAACGTTATAAGTAAAAGGAAGAGGAGAGATCTTTACACGAGACTGAACGTTATGAGTAAAAGGAAGTGGAGAGATCTTTATAGAAGGCTGTAAGCTATGAGTGAAAGGGAGAGGGGAGATATTTACACAAGGTTATTAGTTATGAGTAAAAGAGAGATGGGAGATATTTACACAAGGCTGAACGTTACAGTAAAAGGGACAGGACAGATATTTACAAAGGCTGAAATCCATGAGTAAAAGGGAAAGAAGAGATATTTACACAAGGCTGAAAGTTATGAGTAAAATGGATAAGAGAGAATTTACACAAGACTGAAATTTATGAATAAAAGGGAGAGGAAATATCATTACACAAGGCTGTAAGATATAAGTAAAAGGAAGAGGAGAGATCTTTACACAAGGCTGAAAGTTATGAGTAAAAGGAAGAGGATAGATCTTCAAAGAAGGCTGAACGTTATGAGTAAAAAAGGAGAGGAGAGATATTTACACAATGATTAACGTTATGGGTAAAAGGGAGAGGAGAGACTTTACACAAGGCTGAAATTTATGAGTAAAAAGGACAGTAGAGATCTTTAAACAAAGCTGAAATTTATGAGTAAAAGGGAGAGTAGAGATCTTTACACAAAGCTGAAAGTTATGTATAAAAGGGAAAGGGGGATATTTAAACAAGGCGTAACGTTATGAGTAAAATGAGAAAAGAGATTTTTACACAAGGCTGAACGATATGAGTAAAAGGGAGAGGATAGACTTTACTCAAGGCTGAAAGTTATGAGTAAAAGGAAGAGGAAAGATCTTTGCACAAGGCTGAAAGTTATGAGTAAAATGATAGATCTTTACACAAGGCTGTACGTTATGAGTAAAAGGGAGAGTAAAGATCTTTACACAAGGCTGAAAGTTATGAGTAAAGAGGAGAGATCTTTACAGAAGGCTGAAAGTTATGAGTGAAAGGGAGAGTAAAGATCTTTACACAAGGCTGAAAGTTATGAGTAAAGAGGAGAGATCTTTACAGAAGGCTGAAAGTTAAGAGTGAAAGGAAGAGGGGATATACTTACACAAGGCTGAAATTTATGAGTAAAGAGGAGAGATCTTTACAGAAGGCTGAATGTTAAGAGTGAAAGGAAGAGGGGAGATACTTACACAAGGCTAAACGTTATGAGTAAAAGGGATAGGAGAGACTTTACACAAGGCTGAAAGTTATGAGTGAAAGGGAGAGGGGAGATACTTACACAATGCTAAACATTATGAGTAAAAGGGGGAGTAGAGACTTTACACAAGGCTGAAAGTTATGAGTGAAAGGGAGAGGAAAGATCTTTACACAAGGCTGAACGTTATGAACAAAAGGGAGAGCAGAGATCTTTACATTAGGCTGAACGTTATGAGTAAATAAGAAAGGAGATATCTTTACACAAGGCTGAAATTTATGAGTAAAAGGGAGAGAAAAGATCTTTACACAAGCCTGAAAGTTATGAGTGAAAAGGAGAGGAGAGATCTTTACATAAGGCTGAAAGTTATGAGTAAAAGAGAGAGGAGATATCTTTAAAACAAGCGTGAAAGTAATGAATAAAAGAGAGAGATACTTACACAAGGTTGAAAGTTATGAGTGAAAGGGAGAGGAAACATCTTTAAACAAGACTGAAAGTTATGAGTAAAAGGGAGAGATCTTTACACAGTTATGAGTAAAAGGGAGAGGAGAGATATTTATACAAGGCTGAAAGTTATGAGTAAAATGGAGAGGAGAGATCTTTACACAAGGTTGAAAAATATGAGTAAAAGGGAGAGGTGGATATTTACACAATGCTGAATGTTATGAGTGAAAGAGATAGGAGACCCTTCACACAAGACTGAAATTTATGAGTAAAAAGACGGGAAATATTATTACACAAGGCTGGAAGATATAAGTAAAAAAAAGAGGAGCGATCTTTACACAAGGCTGAACGTTATGAGTAAAAGGGAGAGGGAGATATTTACATAATGCTGAAAGTTATGGGGAAAATTATCTCCCCTTTCCCTATCACTCATAACTTTCAGCCTTGTGTAAATATCTGTCCTCTCCCTTTTACTAATAACGTTCAGCCTTTTGTAAAGATCTATCCTCTCTTTTTTACTCATAACGTTCTGCCTTGTGTAAATATCTCTCCTCTCTATTTTACTCATAACTTTCACCTTTGTGTAAAGTCTCTCCTCTCCTTTTTTACTCATAACGTTCAGTTTTATGTAAAGATCTATCCTCTTCACTCATAACTTTCAGCCTTGTGTAAAGATCTTTCCTCTCCCTTTCACTCATAACTTTCAGCCTTGTGTAAAGTCTCCTATTTCTCTTACTCATAATGTTCAGCCTTGTGTAAAGATCTCCCTTTCCCTTTTACTCATAACTTTCAGTCTTGTGTAAATATCATTCCTCTCCCTTTTACTCATAACGTTCAGCCTTGTGTAAAGATCTCTCCCTTTACTCATAACTTTTAGCCTTGTGTAAAGATCTGTACTCTTCCTTTTACTCATAACTTTCAGCCTTGTGTAAAGTCTCTTTTCCCCTTTTACTCATAATTTACAGCCTTGTGTAAAGTTCTCTTCTCTCCCTTTTACTAATAACGTTCATCACTGTGTAAAGTCTCTCCTCTCCCTTTTACTCATAACTTTCGTCCATGTGTAAAAAAAGGGAGAGGAGAGACTTTACAGAAGGCTGAACGTTACAGTAAAAAGGAGATGAAAGATCTTTATACAAGATGAAAGTTATGAGTGAAAGGGAGAGGAGAGATCTTTACACAAGGCTGAACGTTATGAGTAAAAAGATAGATCTTTACACAAGGCTGAACGTTATGAGTAAAAGGGAGAGGAGAGATATTTACACAAGGCTGAAAATTACGAGTAAAAGGGAAAAAGAGATATTCAGACAAGGCTGAATATTATGAGTAAAAGGGAGAGGAGAGATATTTACACAAGGCTGAAAATTACGAGTAAAAGGGATAAAAAGAGATATTCAGACAAGGCTGAATATTATGAGTAAAATGAGAGGAAAGATTTTTATACAAGGCTGAACGTTATGAGTAAAAGGGAGAGGAGAGACTTTACTCAAGGCTGAAAGTTATGAGTGAAAGGGAGAGTAAAGTTCTTTACACAAGGCTGAAAGTTATGAGTAAAGAGGAGAGATCTTTACAGAAGGCTGAAAGTTAAGAGTGAAAGGAAGAGGGGAGATACTTACACAAGGCTGAAAGTTATAAGTAAAGAGGAGAGATCTTTACAGAAGGCTGAAAGTTAAGAGTGACAGGAAGAGGGGAGATACTTACACAAGGCTAAACGTTATGAGTAAAAGGGATAGGAGAGACTTTACACAAGGCTGAAAGTTATGAGTGAAAGGGAGAGGGGAGATATTTACACAAGG